>NC_053421.1:27727099-27752099 GCF_016859285.1 Xiphias gladius | reverse complement strand
TTCACTAAGTTATTTTAGCTGCTGTATTTTTAACAAAAGGATGAAGGGAATCTTAATGACAGCATGTAGGGACTGAAATGTTAGTCTGTCATTTTCATACACATCAAGGTGGACGCATGAATATAAGAAACACGATGAAGACAGACAGCCGTATCTGAAAAAAAAAGGGAAGGCTAAGAAAAGATGTGTTCTTCCATTGTGTTAAAAAAAGAGGGATCATCTCAGTTTTTCAAAAAGCCTGGAGGAACGAAAAAGAGAGCAGCTTAGATTGTAAATCCAGACAACTAAATCCAAGATCTTTGTGTTGACATCAAAAATGACTGGGTGCGGAGGTGATGGAGGAGGAGGAGGAGGAGGAGAAGGGGACTTTCAATCCAAGATGGGGTGTAATGGAGCTGCAGAATTATACTTGTGCTCTGAGCGTTTAGTTGAGCAATGTTCGGCGAGAGAATCGCTAGAAAAAGACCGATATTACAAATTTAAACACCAGGATTTTAGTGGGTTTTTTTTGCAATTTTCCCATAACCACTCAAAAGATCTTCCAAGAATAAAACACAATGAGAGCAAAGGAGGAATTCAGAAGGACTTTTTCGTGAGCTCTGCAGTCCACCCGGCTGAAAAACTGGAGTGGCTTGAAGACACCAAAGCATCAGTCAGGCCGATCTAAATTCAGTAATTACCTCCAGTAAGATACTATCTAGCGAGGATCATTTCTAAGAATGACTCATGTGCTCATACACCCTATTTTCTCAACACATAAACCCCAAAAAGCACACGTCTGGGAGCTGAGAAGAGAAAACAAGTGATTTCTCTTGAAGGAAGCTGTTCGTTTGTAGGAAACTGAAATGAGGGAGGAAATGGTGAAACTGCTGGAGGTTAGTCTGCCTCTCTGTGATGGAAGGAGCTGCTGCTGCTGCTGCAGGTTAAAAAAAAAAAACCTGGACTGAATGATCCCCTCCTGTCCTCAGACTGGCAGCAGACGCTAGGCGGGGCCCCGCTGGCCCTGAGGTTAAAGCCCCCTGCAGCCGCCAGGTCTGGCTCTGAGAGGCTAAGGGGGGAGAGGCTAGAGTCAAGTCACACCAACACTAATGGCCCGTTTCCACCGAAAGAACCTTTCCACGAACTCAGGAACCTTTCCGCGTTGAAACTGGAGCGACCAGGGTTTACATTTACATTTCCTCAGCCATAGTTCCTGGTCCCCAAAAAGTCCCTGTTCTGTGAGTAATGATATGTTCTGATGACCCAGGAACGACCGAGGCAGAGTTAGCGGTTCCATACATTACAAAAAAAAAACTTTAATGACCAATTTTGTTAAATTCTTATTACACTTAACACGATATGAGTGATGCTACTGCAAGTTACAGTTTGACTATTTCGCTAGGAACCATATAGCGAAAAGGGCTTTTTGAGTATTTTTTTAAAATAACAAAATCCCTCTCTTTTCTCTTCCTGTAAACACTTGACTAGTATGAAATGATCAAAAAGTGCTGTCAACGTGCAGTTGTGCCGCAGCTAAAGTTGTAACAGCACAGCAGCATGCGTTCCAGCCGGAGAGATTTCCAACTGTGAGCGCTCGCGTCCCGGAACAGTCTGAGATGACTGAACTTGAGCAGGTACATCAAGAAAACCTAAAAGACGGATTTGAAATCTGAGAAGCAACCAGACTTACAGCTTTATGAAGTTTTTGTTGCTCGTGGGACACGGACACGCATCTCTGTCCTATTGCACAATCGGTGCGCCATTGCCGTGCCCAATATCATACCCGGGGTTTCTCATCGGCGGCACGTGCGTAAAAAACGAGACGAGGGGGACCCAGACTGTGTATGTGGTGCTGTTTCCCCACCGAGGGGTGGAGGGGGATGCGTTTAACAAAAAGCTATCCCTGAAGTACGCCGCGTTGCGGAAGCTAAACGAACTCTAACTGCAGTTTCACTGTGACTCCAAGGCCAAAGGTGCGAAACATGTTTTTCCTCTGTTACTTTCCTACAAACTGACACCTCGGAGAAGCCAGAAGAGGTAGAAAGCTGCAGGAGAGGAAGCTCACAACACTGAGTGGCAAGAATCTAGCGGATCAGCTATAAGCGATGAGTTTCACCGCCAGTGTGTCCGGCACCTTAAGTACCGATGCCTCATAACCTGCAGCTATTGGACAGACTGAAGTCCTGAGTCAGACGGAGCCAGCGGCAGCGGGTGGAACACAATAAAAACACAAACTGTGTCATTTAATTTTTTACACGTTACATCTTTGTTGGGAAGTAAACTGCAGAGGTTTTACAGGTTTATGGAGCATTTTAATGAACTATTTTCTGTGTTTTTCGAAACAGACGATCACCCTGGAAACACGGGTAAAAAGCGTAAATGGGTAAAGCTGAAGGTTTGATTGGCGTAGACTTCAGGAGGTAAAAAAAGTGTTTTCCAAGTCCCTCTCGGTGGGAGAAGTGTTCTGTTAGAGCACTGCTGAATTAGTTTGGGAGGTCTGGGATCTATCACACCCCGTACTCTCCTGGTTTTACAAGCTTCTCGCAGGGAAGTCGGGCTACGAGCTGATCTGTTGGCGTGTAGCGCTGTTGTCGGACAGAAGCCACATAACATATCTGCAGAAAGTCTGTTTTTCAGGAAGGAGGAAAGGATTGCCTTTCTTACAGGTTTCAAGGCCCCAGAGGTCATGAAACTCACTCAGCACATAACTTACTTTGTAAAACGTCAGCTCAAGCACGAAAAAGAAAAACAGTCAAATTGCAGTTGTGGGGAGGGTTTTCCTTCCATGATTGCACCCGAGTTCGGTTTTCAGCTCCTTACCTGCTGCCCTGGCCCAGAACGTGGACACGCACGCACACCAGAGATCCTCCTCCTCCTACGGGCGGAGACACACTGGACGTGTTGAATGTGGCTGTTTTTAAAGGTCAAAGAGAGGATGTGTTTCAGCTGGACAAATCGAACTCACCTGCGTCAAAGTGGATTTCGATACTGGAGGTATGTTTTATGCTGAACCACACCGACCTCTGGCTTACTTCAGAGGCGAACTGGAGTGCACTGAAGTGACGACGCCGGAGGGTTTCGGCCACCTGCGGAGACGGATGACCGGTGACTCTCACCAGTGATAGAGCCTGATCACACCAGAGAGTGACACGGCATTTTATCAATGCGTCTTCGTGAAACGGGTGAAACTGGAGGCCTTCGGTGACGTGGCGATAACTCCCAGGGCTTGCTGGTGAACTACTGTAGCTGGTGAGCTAATCCGGGACTAGCACTACCGGTTACTGGCCACTGCAACTAGTCTGTTGAAGCGGGTGAGTCGGATTTGGCATCTGAGTCATCCTAGGTGGCTGCGGCTCAGAAGGTAGGTAAGGCTGGGGGGTTGATCCCTGGCACCTCCCGTCCACGTTCTGAAGTGTTCCCGGGCAGGACGTTAAACCCCCAGACTGCTCCTGATGGTCAGACCGGCACCTTGCACGTGTGCTTGTGGATGCGGAGGAAGAGTGTCAAGTTCTTTGGACGAAGGCAAAATATAAATGCGGCCATTTACCCTTTGGTCGGTCACGGTAGTTCTCCGAGCGTCTTCTTCCCTGTGCGATTTACTCCCCCGCTGACACTTTGTTCCCAGGATTTGACGTAATTTGATTCACTAAAGAGTAACTGAGGTCAGGAAGCACGGTAGCTCCTGTCAGCCAAGAAGAGAAATCGTGGGCTGCAGTGGGCACAGGCTCACTGGACAGCTGAGTGTATATTTTGACCACACTGTAATTGAACGTAATCCCAGGTTCTAAGAATATCGGTATTCTTGGGTTGTAGATTTTAGGGTTTCTCTTGAAATCGTAACGCTTTTATGAATCGTGAATTCTCTATTCTCTAAGTTTTGTAACTGTTTCTACTGTAAACTCTGTGGTGGACATTTTCGTGCCGCTGGCACCAGACCGGACAGGGTTAGCAAAGGTAGTGGCTGTGTTTGAATCTCCAACAAACAAAGTTAATACAATATTAAGCAAACTGAATAATAGGGCAACAGAAAATATGGTCTGGGTGCGTTACTCTAGGAATTATAGGGTTGTTTTTTTTTTCCTTTATGGCCAATCTATGAAATCTTTCTATTTCAAATAAATCTGAATAAAATGTCTAAATAATGATATATATGAAATTAAAACAATAAATGTATTTTGTGGTGAATTTCCCCATGAAAGACCAAAATATTAACCAGCGACATTCCTCAAAAAACAGATCCCATGAATATGACTGCTACCAACGGGAAGGAAACTATGATCTAAAGTACTTTTTTCCCTTCCACATAGCAGAGAAAAAAAATGTAACATAACTTAGGCAAACAAAAACATGATGTACCTGCGTTACCAAGGAAACAAAATATAACTTCTGGTAACTTTCCCCTGGGATCAAAACGTGGGATCAGTATTGTTCACACAAAGAAGAAATCTGAGCCACCTAAGTTCCCCGTGGCAGAGGTGAAACGCTGCTGACGCTACAAATCTGCAGCGCGAGTAAAAGGATGCGGCAATTATCTAATTCAGTTTGTTTACGCCTTAAACCCTGAGAGACAAAAATAAGCTCCGACATAAAACCCACATAGAGCCGGCTGCTCCTCAGCGTCTAAATCCAAACTCTGCTTTTATTACACCCTGTCCAAACTGGTTACACTTTCATTGTTTTGTATTGTTGTTTGATGTTTTTAACAGCTGGGTGTGTTCAGCCATGTTTGTTTGTTCCTCACATCAGAGCTGGTTTACTCAGGCGTGAAAGAGGGAAGACGTTAGTTAAGAGTAAAAAACAAGGTCTGGAAAAGCGTTTAGACACATAAATACAGAACGAGAAGCGAGAGCGAGACAGTGAAGCTCTGGAAGGACGAGAGGCAAGAGAAGAAAGTGAGGAAAACAAGAGGAGAAAGAGAGAAAAAGTGTGGGGAAGAATCCGTTCTATGAGAGAAAAAAGAAATCCGGATGATGGAAGAGAGATGGCCCTGGATGTCCACGCTGGTAGTCTCATCAAGATCAAGACCTCTTTCTGAGAGCAGAGGGAGAAACAAGGACAGAGAAAAGACACACAACAAACGTAGCCAGCCCCACAAAAACACAGACGAACAGCATCAGAAACCATCACAGAAAAAGGATCCGCAGATTATATGACCGACTTGGTGACAGATACTTTGTGGCTTTGCGTTACTTGCTTTATTCTACACAACATGTCATCTTTATGTGGTAGCTGTATCTCTTAAACACGTTAAGCTGGGCCTGATCTTAACCCCGGACTAATTTTAGAACCGGGACAACTTTCTGCCAGATCGGCTGTGGTTTCTTCCGCGGGTTGAGGTCGCGACGCCTGATTAAAATGCCTGAACGAGCGACGGCGCGATGTAAAAATGAAGTCTGAGCAGGCAGACCAGACAGCTCCGACTGTCTGCATCTTCCAGCCATCTGGAAGCGTCGTAGCCGGTCGATTGATCGCAGGCTCTAGCTGCGAGTAAACGCAGATTAAAACACATCGTACGAGATTAATCAAAGTGGACAGTGTTTGTCACCTTCTTCACAGACGTCGGAGGATAACAGACAGAAACACAAAAGAGAAAACTAGTTTTGCATGTAAAGCCAAAGTCAATAACAAATGAAATGTTTCCTTAAGTATCTATTTCATGCCAATTATCCATTAAAAACAGGAAATTAATATTCACAAGTTGGGGGGACTCCCAGAAGTCAGATTGAAAAATGGTAAAAATCAAAGCAGCAGAGAGAAGAACCATACAAGGGACTGAAGTCCCCTTGTCCCTCGTATGGCACCAAAGTCCCTTGTAAGACTATTCCCCTTTGTTAGTATCCAAATGGTGGTTGTGTAACACACTTAGCCTGGGATTGACCAATCAGAGATGTTTATTTTTCCAAACGAATGTTCAAAACAAAATTCAAAATATCTCTAACATTTTGTGGCCCCTTGGACTTTTTTTCAGGGATGAAAATATGGCCAGAGTTGTAGAGTACGTTCCTCTGGTGGACAAAGGGGGGTAAGGTTCTTCCAGGAAAAGATCCTGTGGGTGGATAAGGGGGCTACAGCGTACTGAAATAGGAAAGAAAACAACATGGAGGCTGGTAATTTTGTGAGAGTTGATGGATGGAGGGATGGAGTGGTGGGAAAGAGGAGAAAACAGGGGAGAAAGGAAGCAGAAGGTGAAAGTTAAAAGAGCTGATGAAAGAAGATAATCGAGAGTTAGTGGAAGAGGAAATGGAGATTTGAGCTGAGTTAAAAAAAAACAAAACGACAGAGAGAAAAAAAGAAACTGATAACGAGTGAACGATGGAGAGAAAGAGCAAGAGAGGTAAGAGAAACCAAAAGAGACGCAAGCAACCAAAAATGATGGAGAGAAGGAAATGAGAACGACACAGAGGAGGAAAAGTTTGATTCAGAGAGTTTCGTTTAAGAAAAAGAGAGATGGAGGGGATAAAAACAGATATAAACTGGGAGGCTAAAATTAAAATATTTCAGTGAATGAGAAATAGAAACAAGAGAAATTGAGAAAGAAGAGTGTTTTTGTGGTTGTGAAACTCCATCTGCAGCGCTCCTAAATGTACACACAGTGGAAGCTGCTGCCAAGTTACACAGTGGCTGCTCTGCTTTAGCACCGTTACCCAATCTGCAGGAGACCTGGCCTCCAGAGCCCAAAAGAAAAGAAAAGAAAAGAAAAAAACAAAATCAAACCATCGCTTCCAAAGCCATCAGACCCAGTCCTGTCCACCGACGCGACAAGTGTTAGGTCGGCCTCTACACTTCGTCCGGAATGTAAGACTCGCGCTGGAAAGGCAGGAAATTCAGACTTCTGCTACCGGGAAAAAAGGTCCTTAATTCAAAGAGGGAAATTTTGGGATTATGCTACAACAACAAGGCTTTTACGCAATGTCAAGCCAGCATGGCTACATGCGCTGGTGGGAAATGACGCGCTTGAAAAAACATGCGCCCACTGACTTCCCGTTTAAACCTGTACGTCAACTTGTCAGGATACGCCACTGTCCCATCTCCCCTCATCGACTCTGCCGAAGAGCAGCACTTTTATCAAACGCTCATAACAACTTGGGTCTTTTTTTTTTGTGCAATATTTTGTTCTCAATTACGTCCGTTGGCCAAGATAACATTTGACTCACTAAGTTAATCCTGGGAACCATTAACGTCACTGCAAACAAGTCGGATGGGTCTAGAAACAGGAGCAGTCAGACGACCCGACAGTTGTACACAAGCCAACAGTTAATCCAGGTGATCAAAACCACTGTAGTTGAAGGTCAAACTGAAAGTGAGCACCCCTGTCAGGTTATGACACTGGAAAACTGGGAGCAGGCAGCCACGCCAACCGCAGCAGGTTAAAGTTGAATCACGGAGTGGGTCTGCGAATTGTGATGGATGTTTACACAGGACAGTTTGTGTAATCATTTTACGGTTTGACTTTCTATTCTCCTCAAGATAAGCGAAACTGGCTGTGTTTGATTCCGGCCCGTCCGATCGTCTGACCGCTCGTGTTTCCTTTCACTTCCGCATTCTCTCTGCGTTCCCGGATCCCAGCGGTTAACGTGGAGAGTACGGTGTTTTTATTCTCGATGAGAGATGGTGGCAAAAACCACAATGACAAGAGCCCGGTTATAATAAACCAGAATTACCCCTCTGTTACGTTTCAGTGTCATGTGGCTTCGTTTTTATCAGGTTACTCTTACAGTTTCCTTGGTTTGCTCACCGGGTAATGGAGCGTAACGAACTAGCTAACATTTTATTTGACCCAACGAGCTGTGAAGGTCTGGCTTCCGCTGAAGAAGGGAACTTACTTGTCAATCTTTCAGTCAGTGGTGACATATCACTCTACAGGTTCAGAATTGACCGGCATCGCAGGAAATCCGTCACAGTTACGATTTACTTACAGCTTCGGCATCAGTGCAGAAGGAGGTTGACCCAGCGCAGAACTCTGAGGAAAAAGATGACTCTCAAGTGACTTTCAGCCTGGCGGGGGGCTTAAACCGGCAGAGGGCGTCCGCTGGTAAATATCAGCAAGTTATTTGTCCCGTGGCCGTTTGAATAATAATAATCACACCAGAGAGCAGCGCGGGTGGAACGGACGCTACCTGACCTCATCCGGTCAAGCAGAACGACAGACACGGAAGGAAACACATGGTATTTTTTTCCACCAGCTGTTAGAATTCACAAAATGACCACAGAGCATTCATTGATTACTTACAGTAGATGACTTTTATTGCTAAATATTTCATAAATAACGTTTATTTCATTCTCCAACTCCTCTGCTCCGGGCTGCACACTAGTTATAGTACAGTTGTCAGTTGTATTGAAGTGCGGAGCATTTCCCTTTGGAGTGAATTCTGGCTAAAAAAAAGCAGACTCAGAACAGGAGCCTGGTACATCTGAACAGCTAATACAACAGTACAAAACCTACCCTAGATTACAAACGTTGAAGGTGTTGTGAAACAGTATACGTGTCGTACCTCGTGTCCAGTGGGAACCTCTGTTAGGATGAGCTAATGCTTGTTCAGGTTCATCTGTTTTCATCTGTGCTAAACGTTCAAAATATTTAAATTCTAAAAGACACTAAAAAAAAAAAAGTCAAGGAATACAGCCAAAGTAGACGGGGCGGGTTAAATCAGTACGACCGAAGCCGTGAGCTGCGCTTCAGTCAGCTGAGGAAAAGCTTCCCAGTGGACAGGAGGGACGCTGGACAAGGAGCAGACCTGCAGTGTGGTGCAGGGCTGCTCGTCACTGGATTGTCACTGGTTGACCTGCCGAAGCATCTATGGCTGAAATCTCAACTCTGGCAGAAAAACAGCTCAGAGCTCCTAAACTTCTGTGTGTGTGTGTGCATCTGTGTCCAACATCTTACATCCTAGTGGAAAAATAAATATCTTGTAAGTTTGTAATTCATTATCTCCAATATCAACAGGATTCGGTTTGTAAAACTGCCAACCAAGGATGAGTTTGTGAGCAGAATTTGTCTTAATTTAGTCACTGGGTTCATCTTGGAAGAAAACTTCTCTAACATCATTTTCTGTCATCTTTACATTTTAAAGTTCCTGCTTCATTTTAAAGTTTGCTAAAAAAGTCTTTTTCACATATATATCACATGTATAAACTATGCTGTAAATCTGATTATACGAGGAGCCAGTAACTCACTTTTTAAACTGCACAGTAAACTCACCAATCCCTGAAGGTAAAATTTCTTTTTCAGCCAGTGAAACCTATTTTTTTCAGGTTTTTTATTAAAGGGCTGGTTCACCCCAAAGCACAGAATACATCTTTGTCAGATCCGTCTCCTGGTATCTAACCATGCAGGGATCTCAGTTTTATTTGTCCAGGTTTCTGTCTCAGGAGGTTCAGGATTTCTGCCTCCAGTACAACAAATTTACGTCTGAACTCCATTTTTTCTTTCCAAAAACCGTGTCCCTCTTCAACTAGATAACCCACAGAACAGTTTTCATTGGAACGACTTTCTAATCGGTTCAAAAGGGGTGGACACCGCTTCTGTAAAGACATGTTGCTGGTGAACTTTTTTAATGCAATTTTCCAATGCCACCGCAAACAAAACTGTGTTGGGGTGGAGGCAGAAATCCGAAACGGATATCTCAAAACTACGGCTCTGTCTCTCAGCTAAAAGAGCCAATGTGAAACCCAACTTTACTACTATAGTGTCCTACCATACCTGATTTTGAGGAATGTTAATCTCTCTCAAGAGGCTCACGCTATTTTTCTCAAAGATTAAATGTTGTCTAAACATACGAGAATCAATGAGCAAATATCAGACTAGATAAAAAGTTAAACCACCAGTCTGATCAGACACTGATGCCAACTCTCAGTACCTGGTATATTTACTGATGCTTCAAACGCTACTCAAAATGTGCGCAAACCTACACGTCTGTATGGCGAGATGACACCAAAGCGAGAAAGCACGTTTCTCTGTTGTAATTTGTGTGTTGCTGCTGAGAGACTCTGTTCTTCCTCTGGCACTAGTAATGGACATCCTACGGTAACATATCGCATCGAACCGTAGTGTACGGAGCTTGTTAAATATGCTGCTGATATATTAGACGACACAAGCGCCTCGGCGTGAATGCGAGTCAAGCGCCTGCTTCATAATGTTCTTGAAGACGAGCAGAAAAGGCCCCGGGTTTTAGACTGGCCCCGCAGGCTCCCCTCCCCTCCCCTCCTGACTGCCACCCTGGTTTTTTTCCAGAAACGCCCTGTTGGTTTCCACCATACGGAAACGGTCCCAGGTTCGACCCGGCGGCACCCAGTTTGTGTCCATCAGCAGCGGCGTGTCCTTGAGTGTCCCAGATGTTAAACCCAAAACTGATGGGAGGAGGTCAGAGGGGGTGGCGGTAGAGGTTGCTGTAGGATGTGGCCTGGATTCACCCGGAAGCAGCCAAACGGCTGCGCGCGGCGGGCGGTTTATTCTTAGCGGCGAGGCGGGGGAGGCTCTGGCGAGGCCCGGTGCCACGCGAGGGGGCGAGAGGGCGGGTCTGACATCACATTAAGAAGTGAGCGTGGGCGTGGGGGTGGTTTGGGGCCTGACAGGGATTAGGGAGGCGCAGGGCTGTGGGTTCAGCTGCTGCTGAGGCTTGACGAAGAAGACGAGGAGGAAGGAGGAAGGAGAGAGTCAGCTAAATGTCTGAGGAGGAGGAGGAGGAGGAGGAGGAGAGGGATTTTGCCTTCGTCCTCGTCCCCGCTCTCCCCGGGCTCAGACCTCACCACAGTCACCCAGTGCAAACACACCAAAACTACTGCATGTGGTGTGGTTCAGCAGCAGCAGCAGCAGCAGTGTGTGTGCCTGTGTGTGTGTGTGTGTGTGTGTGTGTGTGTGCCTGTGTGTGTGTGTGTGTGTGTGTGTGTGTGTGCCTGTGTGTGTGTGTGTGTGTGTGTGTGTGTGTGTGTGTGTGTGCCTGTGTGTGTGTGTGTGTGTGTGTGTGTGAGGGTCAGCTATTACTAGGCGATGTAAATATGAGTCTGGGAGAAAATTACTTTGCTACTGAGACATGTGGCCTTGAGTACATTTGCATGTAAATATATATTTAGACTGCATATGTGAATGTGTGTGTGTGTGTGTGTGTTGTGTAGTTATATGGCCTTGTCGGTGTTTACATGCACCGTATATACACATATGTGTATGTATATGTGTGAGCCCCTGTACGTGTATATGAGTCTGATGTTTAGACATGCATCTTGTGTTTTGTGTACGTACGTGTCTGGATACAGACGGTGTGTGAGCTTATTGCACTGATTCTGTCAGACGTCCCCAGCTTCTGGCTCCTTCTTCTTCTCTTTCGCTTTTACTGTAGACTTCCTGGAAACTTTCCTGTCCCCCATTTCCTTGCTGGCCTCCTTCCCTTCCTTTTCTTTGTCCCTCTTCTCCTTTGATGACTCCTTCTTCTCCTTGGAGGAGGACGCTTCCTTCCTGGACTCTTTCTTCGCCTCCTCCTTGGGCTCTTTGGCTTCTTTGCTGGAATCCTTCTTTGACTCCTTCTTCTCCTTGGATGACTCCTTCTTTTCCTTCTTCGCCTCCTTGGCTGGCTCCTCTGCGCCTGCTGTGTCTTCTTTCACGGCGGCCTCTGACGCCTCCCTGGACACCTCTTTCTTCTCTTTGGGGTCTTTATCTGAACGGGGCAGGAGAAAGAAAGTTTAGAAAATGATCTTTCTTTTTCAACAACGCATCACACAGCACATCAATCGCACGGCGTGGACAGGATCGGGACAGCCCCGAGACTCAGCCGCCTAAACCTCCAGCTCTTTATCGGCAATCAAGCTGATACACATCGGGGTTTTCAAAAAGCTCAGATGTCTTCGTCGACACCGAGGCACAAGGCTGGGGTTTCCAGACTGAGCCACTTGTGACAAATGCCAGCTTAGTTCGGCCGGAGTGCCGAAGCAGACACGAAGATGAATTTTCAGATTTAGCTGGCTTAGTGTTGACATGGTCTAAAAACCATGTCTCGTGTTGGGATTTGAGCTGCTGTTGCAGCGCAAATCAAATGTCTAAAAACTGGAAAACGGTAGAGGACAGACACACACCAGACAGAAATATCATTAGTTCCTCTATTTTAAGTATTTAAGAGACGGCTGACATTAAAGCCAGCAAACTTTAAAATCGCATGGTTGTCTCTGTTTCGGCCCTCCATCCACACTAAGCCCGCTTTTTTCGAGCTTTTTCAAACTGGTCACCAGAGTGGACTAAACTTAAAGACATTTTTTCCAGTCCATTCCAGTTGCATGACTGAACCGGTGAATCGATGAATGAGCACCGGTGAGACGCGATCGAATCAGTGTTTCTCAATTGTTCTGCCACCTGACATCGTGTGGACATGGTCACGCTCTCCCGAAGACTAAGTGCACTGGCAGTCAGACGCTGACCGGCTGAGGGGCTGTTGACAAGCAACAGGTTGTCTCTAACAAAGTACAGCGTCAGATGCGGTGGTCACATCGTAGGTCTGCTCACCATGAGCGAGAATGAGGATTAACGGACGTTTGCACAGTCGGCTGCGTTTTGTTCTTTGACAGACTGATGCAAACAGAGCTCCGCTCTCAGAGGTCTTAAGCATCAAGACAAATTGAGCGACAACAGCACCTGTTGCATGACAAAGAACCCCCACTTAACCAAAGTACCCCCCCCCCCATCCTACCCACTCCCGCCCCTGCCAAACACAAACACACATTCTGCAGCCCCGCCTCCTCCAGATTGGACTGGCTCTCTGATAAGATGATAACTGGGCCGTTATCTGCCAACAATGAGACGAGCTTCTTATCTCCATGAGAACAGAGAGGGTTTAGAGACTGGAGACTACAGCCTGGTATCTCCCTGTGTGTGTGTGTGTGTGTGTGTGTGTGAGAGAGTGAGACTGTAGTACAAGAAGTGTCTGCATGTGTCTATGCATGTATCTGCCTTTGCATGTATGTGGAGACTACAGACTGCTCCATAAAAGTGTCTGTGTGTGTGTGTGTGTGTGTGTGTGTGTGTTCACAGACTCCAATGAGGAGCTATAATCAGACGGCTCATCGTCTAGGGCTTGGAGAGAGAGAGAGTGAGAGACTCGGGTCTGTGTTGGTGAGTGTGTGTTGTGTGTGCGTGGCAGGCAGACGGGTGCCACAAACTCTCCTGAAGTATTTAACTCACTGAAATGGGCTGAGAATTTTCACTTCTCTAATGGCGTTTCGACACGTGTGCCACGTCTGATCAAGGGGCATTTAGAAACAGCTTGGACCAAACTCACACCTGCATTTCACTTCGCATTTGGGACGAATCTGTAACACTGCTTTTGGTCTGAGCTGATAACAAAAACTTTTGAAAAGAGAGATCGAAAATATTTGAGTTTTGTTTCAATGCAGTCATTTTCTTCATGACGAGAATCCCCGGCTGTGAGTGTGCAAAGCTGATATTCCAGAGTCAATTAAATGTTGTTTCATGACCCTTGTCTCTCTGCCTGCTCACACAGGATAGAAAGCGAAAACAAACATGGAGGATGTTTACACACCAACCGATATACACAGGTTAAATTCACGGTCCGCAGCTGCGGAACTTTGTGTTTCAGTTTGCTGGATGCTAACTGCCTGATGCTAAGTGATGAGGAGGCTCATCGAACCACTTGCGTTTTCCCGCCTACGGCTACTTGTCTGACCACCCGACCAGAGGGAGGACAGCCCCAAGTAAGCTTTTATACCCTCAAAACCGTACGGAAAACACAGGCAGAAGTTAAATACATATGAACTCGCATGTGAACGATACATATGAACAACCATGAACACGCAGAATGCACACACAAGTGCACAAACACACTCGTACGATTTTACGCTACAACACACGACAAATGTATGTGCACGTACAGAGCAAGTGAGAACAAGTCATTTGCAAGCACAAACACACAAACAGGCAACCGCAACCTATTTGTGTAAAAAGAGTAAATTTACGGATTGACATGCAAATGCTCCCTCTCCCTTTCTGTCAGCGGCCTCAGAGGTTTTACAGCCAGACATGAAAGAATCAGTGGGTGAGGGTGTGTCTGTATCTAAGCAGTAAAGTTGTAAAGAAACAAAACAACAAAAAAAATAGTGACACGAAGAAATCGTGTGTCTGTGTGTCAACCCGAAGCTATGTGACATGTCTGTCTTCGCGTGTGTCTCCAACTCCTGTCTGTGTGTGTGTTCAAGAGGCCACGACAATGTGTGTGAGTCAGTGCTGTGTGTGCTGTCGATCATGACATTAGTGTATGTGAATGGGTTAATCCTGTAGCGACAGTCTAATCCTGGCTGGATGCTAACTGTCTGGTCACCACTACACACACACACACGCACGTGCGCACATGCGCGCGCGCACACACACACACGCACACACACACACACACGCGCGCACACGCACACACACATACACACACATACACACGCACACACACACACCTCTGTCTGCACATCACTCCTCAGCAGCTGAGCTAACAGATACCAGGAGTCTGTGTGTGTGTGTGTGTGTGTGTGTGTGTGTGTGTGTGTGTGTGTGTGTATTCTGTGCATTCTGCCCGACTGATTACGATTGTGATTAAAAACACTGTGCAGCAGTGGTCACGGTCACTGAGAAAGAAAACAACGGTAAAGATGAACCGTCCTCCACTTTACAACAAAAAACCCGTTAAAAAAAAAAAAAAGGTGACTCGAGACAAACACCAGAGTGGGCGCGGCTCAGCGTACGTATCCTACGCTTTCTCCCTGGTATGGACTCGTTTTAGCAGTCGCGTCAGTGACTGCGAGCTCTTCGAGTACACGTACATGTGGGTTAAATAGAGACTGATATATGACGGAGACATAGGCCTTTCACTGAATTACAGTTGTTGTCCTCTAGTCCGATGGACACACCGCTAGTTGGGCTGTCAACGTTACGGGTTGCTTGATAGATCAATACCTCACAGGTCAGCCACGGAGAACTGATCTGAGGAAAACTATTTTCTTCATCGTTCGAGGCTCAAAGTTCACTCTTGACTGCTGTAGAATAAAATCGCCTCCAATCCGTTAAGTAGCTGGAGCTTCAGCACAGGTTTTCAGATGTAGGCATCTTCGATTACGTCACCTCCCTATACGGCTGCACAGAAGTGCGTCAGCGCGAAACGGGATTCTGCGGAAAACGCGGGATTTGAGCCTGAGCTCAGCCTGAAAACTGATCCTGGTACTGGTACGATCTGACACCGAGGTTGACCCGATGCTGTCCATTCAGATTAACCCCGATGGCGAGTCTGCGACCGTGGCTGCCAACCGGCCGATTTGGCAGGTAAACAGTCGTCATCCGCCGCACGGGTCCAACCCTCCTCTGCTTTGTGTCACAGGTCAACAGGCCTCACCTCTTTGGCTTGTTTTTACAGCACAAGTACGAGAGTCCAAGAGACCTTTGTTTTTTTTTAAGGTTTACTTTAACAAAAATAGAATAACTAAAAATAAAGTTTTATGTCTCTCTTTAAAAGCTAAATCCCACTATTTCTGTTATCAGCTGAATCAAATGTGCTGCATTGGGCCTTACCTGTTGCTAGCAGAAGAACAGTGGCGTTTGCCTTCTCAAAGGTATTTATATAGCCCTAACACACTCTCGCCTCTCGGACCCTAGAGTCAGAGATATTAAACTGAAAAAATATTTTTTGTTGCTGTTTTTTTTTGTTTGTGTTGCAGTCCTGTGGTGCTGAACGGACAGCTCCCATAAAGATGACTTTACATGCATCTTCTAATTTGCTGCAATATTCTTTGCCACAGTTACAGGACTGGTTTTTATTGTCACAGCATGTTGTCTGTTTTTTTTTTTCCCTTTTCCGTTGTCTCAGCCTCTCTCCTTCGATCCCTCGTCCTAACTCACTACCTCGGTCTGTCTCGGTGGTTGACCGGCCATCGCTGGGATGCTGCCGCATCTTCTAATCTGTGCTTCGATTTTATTGATGTCTGCCCTTCGGTTCTCAGAGGCTGTGTTTGTTTTTCTTTATAGTCAAGCAGAGAAGATCTTCCTGAAAATGTTGATGAAAAGGAGGTGATGGCGAATATGAGGTCTGATGGGAATGATACAGGACATTCTCACGTAAAACCTTGGGTCCGCGTAACATAACACTAATATAAAAGCAGAATGACCAGATTTTTGAAAACCTCCCCTGCGCTTTCACGTCAGGACCGTTTCCAGCTGGCGGGGAAGCTATCGTCCCCCCGAAGGTTTTCTTTTTTCACTGTACAGGCAGAAAATAAAAGCATGTTTGAGAGCTGGGTTCTCATGGGAGCAGTAGCAAAGGGGTTGATAAACACCGACGTTGTAAAACAAGATGGCAGCTTCCCTCCTGTATGGAAATCCAGAGGGGTCAGGTCACATCTTGTCACTCCGCTACTTCCACAAACTAACAAAGTGGAAGTCTGTAGACTAAACAGAGCAGAGGCCGGTGCTTCACGTCCCCCTGAGCAGCCGGGAATGAAGTGACGTTAAGCCCTTTTCACATGGGACAGGAGCTACCTGGAAACGCCTGGTGGTTTCCGTCAGGATTACCACAGTCCGCAGCCATTTTAATCCCAAGTGAATCTGCTGCAGCCACGTCTGGATGGGATCCGTTTGACAGGAAACCATGGGTACAGTGTAGTTCCTTACATTGCACATCATTGACTTCAGTGAATGATCGTCAAGGGAATAAATCTATTATAACGTCGATTCCCCCAAATTACCGAGGAGGTGTTTCATTTTCAGGAACACGCTTTTTCAGCAAGAAAAAAAAATTGGGAAATCACCCCACTCATGCAGAGGCTGCCTGGCCTAATGACATGATTCCCTTTGTGTGGTTTGTTAGCTGGTTCTGTGTAACTGAGGCATTTGGTTGTGCGTCTCCTTCGACCTAAGTTTGGGTTTCCATGTTTCCATATTCATTTTAGAACACTTTAATTTGAACAGAGATGGTTTATTAGTCCTTTGTGGTAACCCCACCTCAACTGTATGATTATTTTTTGTCATGGAATCAGTTTTTGTGTATACGTATTACTCAGGTTTGGGTTTGCGGTTGCCAGTTCAAATCCCATGGCAAACCGTGGATAGGAAAAGTGAATGAGTAACGCTCAGTGAACACCCAGCTGCTGCAGAGGGCGTCTCAGTGGCCGTAGTGGGCAGCTCCCAGTGTGGCAGTGAGGCTGGAAAAGAGCACGGAACTGAACCGACTGTCCCTGGAAACAACAAGATTGAAGTTGATGTTTTTAATTTTTCATTTCTTCTGATGTCAGACTGACCTGCTGATGTAAAATGGCCAGTTGTTAGCATTGTTGTTTCACATTTTGAAGGTTTACGGGTTTGAATCTGACCTTCCTGCGAGGACTTGGTCTATTTTCTCCCTCAGGCCTCAACAGTGCCAGCGTTTCCACCACATTTGCGACTAAGAAATAGATGTGTGCGAACTGTAAAACGCATTTAGGGGCATGTGTGTGAATAAAAAGTATTACGAAATTTAGCCCGGGCAGCCTCCATTTTGTTTCCCAACAAAAAGGTTGATAACGCAACAACGACGACGATGATGCGGCCACTGAACCGGGTGATCCACAGGGCCAGCTAAACACCACTTTCTCTGTCTAGACAGACTGAGCGGACCCTTTTTTGGCGGTCGGAACTAAGACTAACTACTTTATTATAGAGCTGTTCGTACTGTTCATCCGTTTTTGTTTTGTTTTTACAGTTTAAAGCAGTTCGAAGTATAAATATTTAGATATTTATTAAATACATACAGTTTAATGTAGAATTTTTTTTGCATTCAAATACATTAAATCATTTTACTTGTAAATGTGTCCTCGTATCCCTTGATTAAGGAAAAACCTTATTTGATGCATTTTCATTGTGCCCTCTTTATGCGCTCCTGAATTTTCCAACTCCGGAGCGCCTGCTCCTCGTCCCTGTCCGTGAGGGTTTTCTTCCCACGGTCCAAAGACGTGCGGGTTAGGTGAATTAGGAGCTCTAAGCATGTGAACGTGTTTTTCTGTCTATGTGCGTTGGCGACCTGTCCAGGATGAACCCTGCTGCTTTCCCAATTCAGACTGCAAACAGGCCCCGGCCCCCAAAGAAACCGAAAAAGCACAAGAATCACACTTTATAGCGTCTCGTGGTTCCGAAACAGATGATAGCAAACTCGAGCTAGAGATTGTCCCGTGTATCAAGGGCAACACATATGGGCTGCGTCTAGTAATGTCATGTCATTAAACATGCGTCATTTGACGCCTGTGCAGACAGAAGTTGATAGGTAAAGAAGCCGTGATGTGTCAGTCTGGGGAGCGGATGCGCTACAATTGTTGACTGTCTGCTGGGAAGCGGGACAGTGGTGTATCCCGATGAACAACAGCAGGTGACACACATCTCTGTGCCGCCCTGCACAATGAACCTTAGAGGAGACCATGTATGTATGCTGGTTGAGAATGGCCAACGATGACTTTTACTGAAGTAGATCTGCGTTTGCGTGAAAGAACATTTTGTTCTGGTTATATTTCCTTTTTTTTTGAAGGTTTTGTAGGTTCCTCTTTTCTCTGGCACTGGACGGGCAGGTATTCAGTGTTTGTCCAATCTGGATATACAGTATGTGAAGATGAACACACAGTATCGCAGTAGATGTCACGCGGTGCAGAATTTGTGTGCTTAACAGTTGATGAGATGCATATGATGTCCCCCGATAGGTTTTCTTCCTCTGAATCCTCTTAAGACAGAACTCGTCCTGCGCCATTCCCACAGTGCTCTGACCCCTACAGTGAGACTCTCTGCTTTCAACATATCGAGGCTCTTCATCTTCCACTAGAGTTTAGAGGGCAACACTTGTTTGTTCCTTGTGGAACAAAAACAAAAACCACAGCAACAAAAGTCAGCGTGTTGATTAGATAAGGCGAGCGACGCTATCTGCTCTGCGTTCAAAGCCCACGTTCCGCCCGAATTCGTGTGTTAGCGGCAGATCGCGGCGTTGCATTCATCTGCAGGCAGCCGTAGTCAAAATAGAGGCGGCCTCACAGATTGCCCGCATCCCGACCAATCAGCATGGAGGAGACTGCAGCTGAAACCTGCTGATTTACAGAATCCACTCTGCAGAGTGTGTGTGAATGTGTGTGTGAGGGAACGAGAGAGAGAGAGAGAGAGAGAATCTGCCAAAGTCTGACTGATTGGATCTGTGGTGTAGTGTGTGTCTAGGAGTGTGTATCTGTGAGCGTGTATGGCTACTGAGATCGTATGTGCCTCTATGTGTGTTTGTGTGTGTGTGTGTGTGTGTGTGTGTGTGTGTGCTGGTGTGGTCCAGATGTGGCGGTCGGACAGGACACAACAGTATTATGTGAAGTCTAAAAACAAAGCCGTGTGGTCGACAGCGTGGGAAATGACAGTGTGTGTGTGTGTGTGTGTCACAGAAATAGGAACACACACACACACACACACACACACACAGACATGCAGACAACAGACATCAGACGGAAAGAAGACAAATACTGTCCACAAGAAAGAAGAGGCTGTGAGTTCATCACTCAAGTCACAAAACCACACAGTATACACTCGTACATTAACTGACTACCAGGGACACACACACCGGCCCTCACACACTCACGTTTCATCATAAGACCAAGTGCCATCACTCACAATAACTTTGCCTGGGCCTCACCGTGCATGGCAGCACACTGTATTAATGGCTTCCCTGTATCACGCGCCGCACCTTCCGCGGAAGCATCTGCATTCATAACGCTTATCGCTCATTTGCGAAGATTTTCCCTTCAATTTCCGGCCTGGGGTCTAGAATCGGAGAGCGGGGCATCGGCCGCAGGCAGTGCGAGGAGTGCACGCGTCGTTTTCGGTGGCGTCCTTTTAAAACGTGGATTTCAAGACACAGCGAAAACGGAGCCAATCCACGACCCTTTTTTCTGACAGCTGCTGGATGGCTTTCTGGAAAATCAGGGAACCGGCTAACCGATGAAAGCACAGACGACGGAGGAAGAAGTGGGTCCAGCAAAAGGAAAAAATAAATATTCAAAACACTCTAAAATGCATGATAATACTGTTTAATGATATTTAATGCAATCTAATGACGCAAAAGGACAAGGAGAGTGTTTAAGAGGGAGAGAGAGAGAAAGCCTGACAGTGGCCGGACAGGCAGCATTTAATACTATTCTTGGTGTGGAATGTGCTGCTGAGGCACAGCAGGCCTGCCCATTGCTGTGTGCATGTGCATGTGTTTGCAGACCAATGACAGCTTAGCTAAGATTGTAAGATTGAACCTTGTGCTACACCACCCATGGAGCACTACACACACACACACACACACACACACACACACACACCAACTGTCTTTGCAGGAAAAACAGATATTTATGTGCAAACGGGCGCTCGGGCACACACACACACACTTACAGACACTGGTTATTACTGCGGTCTGCGTCTCACAGCGAAGATGGGGAATGTCCTGAGCAGAGGAAATGAGAGGAGAGTTTCTGACTCCGCTTACAACTTCCGAATCCTTTTGAGTCCTTTACTGAACCCGAGTTCAAGTTTTAAATAACTAAACTCAAAGATTCCGGCGAGGTGTCTTTCTGTTGGATGACAAAGCTGTGAAACCACAGCTCCGAGTGGCAGGATAATGGACGTTTCTCAACCTGTAGCTTCAACCTGAAAAGAGCGACGTAAGATATGGAAGGGAGATGAAGTGTATCTGATGCACTGAGATAACAGATGGAGCCAACTTACTTCTGCACGCATTATCTTTTACAGTCTACTTGCTGGACAGGTCTTGGAACTGACACGATCAGTTAGACCGTTTCATGAGCAAAGACTCGCTACTCTGTCGGACTTGTTGAGCGGCAGAAGCATTCGGTCGGAGAGTGACGTTACAGAGGGATAATTCCTTCTCCAACAAATGATCCCCGGCAGAGTGCAGACACTGATCAGCATTGAGCCGCTTAATTAGACACTCTGGCCTCAGTGGAAGGGCCCACCCCCCACCACTGCTTTCCCCATCATCAGAGGATGATATTTGCTGTACCTGTCCGTAACCCGACAACCCAGACGAGCATGCCCAATTCACGCGAAGAACGACGCAGCTTAAACTTCTCTCTGAAGGTCTTTTTCCGTTCTTCACACAACTACATCAGTCGCTTTTCGCACATTCGTGGAAGTAAGTGCGACACTGCGAAGGCCTTCAAGGGGAGATTCTCAAGAAACATGCCCCGTTAAATTTATTTGTACGATGGTCATCTCAGGCCTCCGCCTTCTCTTTGACCCACGTTTGAGTCCGACCAGTCGGAACGGCTACGTACATACACTTTTCCTTCAGACGTAGCAGGACAATACGTCATACGAGCCAGTTTGTTTCAAGCACACGTCTTCTCAACCAGCAAAAGCAACAGTCAGCGCCGGCTGAAAACGAGACGCCTGCTGCTTGAACTTTCTGTACGTCGCCCCTTTGCAGAGTAAAAGGGTTCGGTAAGAGATTTGTTAGCATCGGAGCCTAGTGAATCAGGGTGTTTTATCGATACGGGACTGGATTCGAAACAGAACCAGGTATCTGAACTCATAACTAGACTGGAGAGGAGAGCAGAGGAGAGGTGAACGTGGAAAATAGAAGAAAAGAGGGAAAGAAAGGAAAAAAAGAGATGCATCAAGATACAGTATGAATTAAATAAGAAAGACGGAGAAAAAGATGGTAATTCATGTTTTTAAATGAGAATAATAGAGAGAAAAGCAATGAGAGACAAAAATTTAAAGACAGAGAGAAGTTGTCTGAGACCACTGCTCCCTCTCTCTCTCTGGGTGTGGTATAGTGGGTGGGTTCATTCCCGCGGTCGGCAAAGATATTTTCTCTCTGCTCAGCTACGCCCTGCTACTAACCCACACACACACACACACACACACACACACACACACACACACACACACACACACACACACACACACACACACACACACACACTCGCATATAATGTACAGAAAAATATACAGTGGCCAGTCCGAGGAACCAACATTTTGGCCTGATACAAAAGGACATGAAGTTTTCCAGGTCTGGTGGTGACATAAAATCTCTTCGTCAATCGTACACACACACACACACACACACACAAACATACACAAATACACACATACATGCCTCCGTCAACTTCCTCAGTTCACTCTGCCTAAATACAACCAGCCACATCAGAGGACATTTACAACACTGGGTGAGTTACACACACACACACACACACACACACACACACACACACACACACACACACACACAAACTTGCACATGTGAACTCAATTTCAAACCATTACATTCCGTATGTCAGAAAACTTGTGTACATCCTATATACACAGTCATGATGACAATGCTGCACACAACCATACACACTTTGCACAAGTGAACACACACAAATGCTGTACAGAAAATGCAGAACGGGAAATTCAGTATGTGTGTTTATTTGGCTTCCTTGTTGTGGTCTGCCTGTTGTTCTGCTCTGAGACCCAACAGTCCATCCCTGGAGAGTGCTTTAGCACTCCCCTAGTGTGGCAACACACACACACACACACACACACACACACACACACACACACACACACAAAATAAACACACAGCAGCCGGACAAACATTATTTTTCCTGGTTTTACAGAAATCCCTTTGCATCACACACCCACCAAATATGCCGAGCATGCTTTTGTTAAAAATATAACCTGTGTGAATGTGTGTGTGTGTGTGTGTGTGTGTGAGGACGGCTGGATTTTCAGTCTGGTCGAGCCACAAATGGTCTACCAACATCCCTCGCACACACAGACACCATAGATAGGGGGAAACATGAAATATGATGTCTCTCGCTGCCCAGAAATATTATGATGAGGTGGGAGGAACCGTCCGTCCCGTAACCGGGAGCTCACAGGTCTGAGTTTTCGAGCAGCCGATGAGTCTGTTAACAGGAAGTCTTTCTGCTGAAGTGCGAGACGGTTTACGCGGTAACCACAGAGGAGACCTGTACTGGTTCACTTTCACTCCTTACGAGGGGTCTGTTTTTTTTACATGATCACGTTCTTACTAAATCCGCTGCATGGTCGAGATACCAGGTGACTCTGTCTTACACCCTCTGTACTTATTAGTGGTCATGTTTCTCTACATTAAGACCACATTTCCCAAAAGCCCCGCTGCTCCCTGTCCCTGCAGCCCCTCTGTAAAAAGATTAGACATGTTTTCTGAGCGAAAGGAGGAACCGGAGCTGCTGAAGCGAAAGCTCTGTGTCCTTCCTTTGTGCTCGGGATTCCCTCCGAATCAGGCCCAGTAGCCGGAAAGACGCTGCTACTGACCTCACTCGGGGTCTACCGATGTTGAAACGGACACGCAGCATCTACAGTATTTGGTATTCAGCAGCAGCTTGTACTTAATAAAGAGGAAAGTGTGACACTTAATTCGCGACAAAGACAAAGTACAAAAACCCTGGTGGATTACTTAAAAGGTAACCCCGAAAGCTTCTGAAGATCGTCCGCGGTGGGTGGTGATATGGGCAAAATCTTCTATCACGGCAACTATTATTAATTTGATATTGCAATACTGATAAAATGTTATTATAGTGTCATTTTCTGGAAATTCAATTGAGACACAGTTATAGATAAAATAACCAAAGTCAGTGTCTTATTTTGAGTCAGTACAGTGAAATTAATGTACTTTATTTGACAAACCGATGTACTTTGTCACCTTGATGCCAAACAGAACCAGAGAGTGTGCTGGGATCGATGCCGCGGTATAAACGGCCAAGAAAAGTCCCCGGCAGTAGAAACACTGGTACCGTCCGACAGTACCTGCCGTATTGCAGGACCCCATGGCGGCTGCTGGCTTCTCACGCCTTGTGTCAAACTGAGGGGGAGAGGAACCTCTCTATTCGTCAGTGCTGTTGGTCTTACGGCTCATTCTGCTGTTTCCCTCATCCTGGATGGCAGCACCAACAGGGCAAGTATAGATGAAAAGAGCAGAACCGGCAGCGCTGTGACCTTGGCTGTCCCCGAAGCCAATTATACAAATATTTACAGATCTTTTCAGACCTTTTCATATTTCAGGGCACTGGGTGTTTTCCTTGTCGCTCATGCAGAGCGGAGGGAGGAAGGGGCAACACCCAGGCTGGCAAGCCAGAGACGGAGCACCCTGCTGGGAAAATCCTGAACGCGAACACACACACACACATCCTCTCCAAACTCCAAACCAAGCAGCAAGACCCCTGAGGAGCTGAGGGACACCACAGGGTAAATACAGGTCTGCATTACAACATGTACACAAAACCACTGAAGGACCTACAAATTAAATGCTACCGATACTCTCACACATACACACTCAGGTGTAAATAAAGGTATCGCGCACACGAACGGCTGAGGTAGGTAACCCGGGAGACAGTAAACGGGTTTTGGTCAAATACGCTGCCGGCAGGGGGAAACGTGTGTGGTCGTATTTTCAACATGGAAAATTGAGTTCACGTTACGATTTAAACCGTGAGAACAGTGCTGCAGGGCGACTGGCGAGAAAAAGTGAATGCTGAGGGTCAGAGGTCATGCTAGACCTTGGAGTCAGCAGTTGGCAGAATCTAACCACGTCGTCCATTTAGTTGCTGTTCTGCAGCTTTCAATCATATTACCTGACGTTCGAGTTGGAGAATAAAATCGGAATCTGAATGTTTAAGCCAACGTGGACAAGAAGTCCTGAAAGTGCTCAGAAAAAAATAATCAGTCATTCAAGGGCATGTGGGTAAAACCTGCTGTTTGAAGGTGAAAAAACGCCCCAGAAAAGCTACTAAATGGACCTTGTGACCAGATTATTTCGTCATTAACATGGTTGTTTCCTTTGATGGGTTGCATGTTCATCTCAGATATCGTTTTGATACCTGCTACCTGACAGTTTTTGATATTTGGTGCAGAGGTCCGTGTCACTGAAGCCCTGTTTGATAACCGGCCCCATGATTTTAAAAACAGTGGAGGATTTTGTCTTGGCTTTGTTATTTCACAGGACTGTAAAAAGTTGGTGGTTCACAATGA
>NC_053421.1:27502099-27719599 GCF_016859285.1 Xiphias gladius | reverse complement strand
CCATTGTTGGGATCTGACTAATTTATCTTACCTTGGCTAATCTAATCAGGTGAGGAATGGACCAAAATACACAGGCTCACTCAGTGTCCTAAAATTATGGTAAGAGATAAGGTCAGGAGCTAAACAGGAAACAGGAAGTGCATGGAATTGTGGGAAGAAAAAAAAATCCACAAACACTGGCTGTCAACTCCATGTGGGCTGGCAGCCAGCGTGGTTCCTCTTACGATGAATGCGAATGTTAACTGAAGAGTCACGTTCGTGAACACGTATGAAACATTGAGCACTGACCTTTAGCTGCAGTTTGTCTTTGGCTTTAATTTTAGCCTGGTTCATATACATATCGTGGGAATGATGTGGGAATTGGAGCCCTATTGTTACACCCCCCCCAAATTTCAGGAGATCAATGTTCAGATTAAAACAGTCAACATATGAAATCCTATTCGGTGTCTGATCTCTCGTAAGACACTGTGTATCTTCCCTGCCGATGCCCTGCCAGGTCTGTGCTGCAGCCAGCTTTACTTCTCGGTTGTTTCAGGGGCTCTCTGCGTTCAGTGGGTCTTCAGCAGTGAAACACGGGATCGGGTGGATCAAGAGCATCTTATTTTTTGGGCGCAGAAAAACTCGCCTGTGTGTTTAAGAATCGCCGCTTTGCTGCACTGTTCTAAAATCTGGAAACGGTCTATGAAAAAGACTACGAGTCCTTCACCGTTGACCCAGTATGGACGTCTACACCCTTAAAGATGAAAACGTCTGCACTTTAACGATCCAAGCATTTCTTTTCATTTCAAGTACAATCTATTTGAGTACAGAATCGTAACATGAGATAATGTATCGCTGTCCAAATATCACAATGTTGATATAAATATTTCAGTAAATTCTCTAGACATTCAATGTGTACGGATCAAATAACCCAGAGAGGATGTCTGTTGTGGCTTAATTCAGTGAATTAAATACCTGACAAATTTAGGTACTTCATCACAGTGATGTGAAAATGCCGTCGATCAAATACTGCCATAGAGCAGTCCTGCTGTCCGATATGCAAGACTTCACCGGACCCCAACACGCAGGCTGTCGCCCACGCCTGAGAGTCAACAAATGCATCGTGACGAGGAAGGTTCAGCTCCATGCAAATACCCACTGACTCGCTGTAGCCACAAGCGACAGCGCTCATTTTGAGTAAATGTGTGTGTTATCGAGCCACGGCTCCTGTATTAGGGCCCGTAAAGTGGGATCCACCCCCACCGGACAAAGACGGGACAGGCCGGAACACAGATACAGGACCACAATGCCGCAACATTGTTGTCTGAAAACACTTACTGCACCTTAAAAACCCTGCAAAGCTAGGAGCTGCGTTGCAGACGAGTTAAACATCAGCAAGAAATGAACTACTATGTCATGCACCGGGATTGTGGCCATGACAGGAAACACTTGGCCAATTATAGCTCTGCACGCACAGAAAATGCTGCTCTACCTTCCTGCTAAACACATATAAAATGAGATGTAAGACATTAAGGGAGACCAGCTCAGAAGACATGGTTCAGCCAAACCCTCTGATGTTTGACTGATTATCTCAAGGTAAGTTTTGTCACACCAGCTAAATCTACAGCCGTCCGACGCGACGAGTCGCTCGGTGAAATGCTGTGGCTTTTTTTATGTCGTTCCAGCGACTTGCTAGAACATTTCTAGGCTCCTCACATCAGAGAGCTCACTCGCCAGGACTCCCGCAGGGATAAGTTTACTGGCGAGGGGAGGGGGGAGGTGTTAAAGGCAGCGTTGACACAACAGATAACACAGTCTCATAACACGACTTATCACACACACACTCCTCTCAACTCAGCGTTGAGAGCGTGCGGCTGAGTGTGTGTGTCATCAGCAGAGAAGCCCGTAGTCGTGTCCACGTGTGAGGAGTTACGACTGTGTGTGAATGTGTGAGCGAGAATACTGATGTCTTTGTGTGTGTGTGTGTGTGTGTGTGTGTGTGTGTGTGTGTGTGTGTGTGTGTGTGTGTGTGTACAGAATAAGAATTATGGGGCATGTGAACGAATGTTTGTCCATGTGAAAACTTAAAGAAAACAAGCAATGTCTGAAGAGTGGTGAAAATGAAGTGTGTGTGTGTGTGTGTGTGTGTGTGTGTGTGTGTGTGTGTGTGTGTGTGTGTTGTGAGCTGTTAAGATTAATGAAGGTTGTGACACTTTTCTAAAGCAAGCAACTCTCTGTTTGTTCTCTCTCTATCGGTTCAGCACCCTGCCACCAGCTCAACTGTGTGAGCTGGTGGCTCTGTGTGTGTGTGTATGTGTGTGTGTGTGTGTGTGTGTGTGTGTGACTGCGCATCTGAAAATATCCATTTCTGAGATGAGATGTGATTTTGGTGGAGAGGTCATGGATGTAACTATGTGCGAGTACGGAAAAACTATTTTGTGATCTCGACGGGAGCCAACAAACTGCCTGCTCATCAATGGCCTGGTGTCAGACCAGCTCAGTACCTGAGTTCCTGTACTAACACAGAACCAGTACGTTTTCTGACACCTGACTTTGCTGAATATAAACACATTTGGCTACAAAAGCCCCCGATGGTTAGTTTTGTCTTCACACAAACGTCTGTTTAAGAGCTTCTCAGCAGAAATTTAACAATTAACCTGAATTAAATCAGGCCATATCTGAGCAAATAATAAGTAAAAAAGAACCTGTCCAAGCTTTCAGAGTCAGCTTTCAGTACTGTACAGACATTCTTTTAAAATTAGGACATAATTTAATACCTTGCATTACAGAAGAACATATATGAAGCTGGTTTGTTAATCATCAGTAATTAACCATAAATTGCTTTATGTCTGCTTTATTATAAACAAACTGTTGATGACTACAGGTACATATCAGTCTGAACAAGAACATTAAAGAGATATTTCAATGGTTTCTCATTCAGTTGCAGAAGGTTTTAATAATTATTAAATGGTGTTATTTGCTCACATAAAATATGAGTAGAATTGCCTTATGTCACTGCTGTGTGTGTGTGTGTGTGTGTGTGTGTGTGTGTGTGTGTGTGTGTGTGTGTGTGGTACGAGCACACAAAAGCAAATCTATGTGCAGCCTCTGCCATCAGTAACTCTCTGTCCTC
This sequence comes from Xiphias gladius, assembly GCF_016859285.1. NCBI lineage: Eukaryota > Metazoa > Chordata > Actinopteri > Istiophoriformes > Xiphiidae > Xiphias > Xiphias gladius. The sequence continues at coordinate 27,716,487 of NC_053421.1, read as the reverse complement.
CAATTAACAAAAGCACACTGGGACTCATTGATTGTGTGATCACACAGGCTGTAATCTGTGTGTGTGTGTGTGTGTGTGTGTGTGTGTGTGGGTAAGGGGGGGTGGCCGCCAGGTGCTGTTTTTATGTTTTTTGTTCAACACCCCTTAGTCTCTGCCTTACAGTCTCACAATGCCATTGTGGTAAGTCACCAAAAAGGAAAACCAACTGGGAAACAAGTCGTCTCTGCGTGACAAGGAAACACTTTCAGAATTCTGCTCGTTCACAAACATCCGTTGACCCACACATGCACACGAATATCACGAAAATCATTTTACAGTAAAGTCAGCCAGGGTGGGACAACAAATGAATGGGGACCTTTTAAACACAAACCTTGTTGCAGGAGATACTGAGGAAGGGTTTAACGTGCATTTTACAGCTCATAATAAACTATTGTTCGCAGTTCATAATCCATACATGTCCCATGTTTCCTAAACAGGGTTGTAGTCATCTGACACCGTTACACGCGTGTGCTGTAAATCTTTTTTCACACCAGTAATGAAACACGGTGGACGATGAAACAATTTGGTATTTTTCTACAGAATTTCTTTTCTTTTTTTTCATCTTTCTTCATGAAGACAGAGAAGAGAACAGAGGAAGAGAAGACAGATCACAGACTCGGGGACCCTCTTCCAGAGTCGGTCCATGGGTGCAGCTGACAGCATCTATGGCTTTTTCCTGGCTCACTGTCGGTGAGATCGCTACAGTAGATCTGGAGGAAGTACAGTTTCTTAAATCAGCTACTGTGATGCAGGGTTCACTGCTGCCCAAACGGGGCCACGATCTTCAAGCACAGTACCAGCACCACTATTACATATCGCCGGTATCAGTACTACTGTTAGTGTACTACATCGGTCCAAGGCTATAGGTTTGGCAGTACACCAGGAATCTGACTTGGTGGTCTTCTCTGAGAGATCATATTGAACATATCTCACAATTATAAACACATATAAAATAGGAATGTAGGAACTGTGCCTGATTTTTATACAATGTCCACATGGTCCCTCTTAAATCCTGACTGCACTGATAGGGCTCTATAGAAGTGGGTAATTGAAATAATAAAGAGAAACGTATACGTTCATCCTTCCCATCATGCCTCTGCACTCTGAAAGCCTCACATCTTAAGCTGCTGAACTGTCAGAAAGCGTGGAATTAGTGAGCCTGGAACCGCCAGCCCAACTTGTGTGTGTGTGTGTGTGTGCGTTTAACATAAGGAAGAAGGTGAAAACGACCGTGTGTGTGTGCTCGGTGTGGAATACGTGAATCTAGAAGAAAAATCGCACATTTACGCATTAACGTCTGTCTGCACGCACAGACACATGAATGTGGTGTAAAGAGAGCCATGTATTTACACTCCCATCACACTCACAGATGTAGATGGATAAGTTGTGAGGACTGCGGTGGCTTTGAAGCCGACCCCCCCCCACCCTTACCCGCTCGACGCACCTCCCTGCGGGTTGGTGTGCACAGTGGTTTTTATGATCCCTTTAGATGAACATGACTTCCAGTCGACCAACCGCCTCAATCCCTGCTACGGAGAGTACAAGAATGGACACACGTCATGTCCAGGGATTCAGCGTTTTCTCAGCATTTCATCAGTTAATACACAAAGTGATGTGAAGTGAAATAATACGAAGAGAAACCCTCAGGCAATAGAAAGAAAGACAAAAGCTTCTGATAGCCTCTTTCAGAAAATAAATGAATAAATCAGAGATTATTTGACAATTGCAAGTGGTGATTTTGAAGTCAGATTTTCACGCTATTTTAAAATATTGAAATTGAACACTGGAATAGATGGACTTCTAGCTGGACTCCTCTTTTTTAATAAAAACTGAAAATAATCAGACCTACATATTGCTTTTAACACTGCAAATATAATAGCCAGGCTTGTAGAATGTGATTTATTATGAGGATACCACAGAATGTGTCATGTCTCCTCATGAACATAATGTTTTCCTGTGCATTACAGTATGTAAACAGACAATGTGAACTAATTGCAAACTATTGCATGTAAGACAGAGGGCTCATGGTGAAATGCAAAGCTGATAGTGCTCCCTTCTTTGCCGTTTTTGACAAACTATATTAAATGTCGGCTTGTTACTGTAGTTTTCTAAGCAGGTGAGGCCACTGACACTCACGTTTAAGTGTCTTACAGGCTTCTCAAGGTCATGAAACCAAAATCTCTTTGACTATGCTCCAGTTTCTGCAGGTTAAGTGACTCTCCTCAGGCTCCAGGCTCACAACAGACATTTTCAGTTCATTAGAAATCAAACTTGTGAACACTAGAACAGTGAGGTGTTTTCATGTTGTCTGTTGTCTAGTTGATTGTTTTGTTTTGTTTTTGTGTCTATGTAGTGCAGGCTCTGTATTTGCATATTTCCACTGCTTTTGTTGTTTTCTATGCTTTTATTCTTACCCTCTGTGATGTTTAACTGTTGCCTGCCCCGGGACTACAGATGAAAATGAGCCCTCCTGGCTAACTCTGGCATATTTTCAGAATCGTTATTAATGCGCACTATCCCTGTCAGCCTCGGTACTGGGAAAAGTTTATGCTGAAACTGTAATATTTGTACAGAGGAGTGACACGTTAAACATAAGTGATTGACTGTAATTTGAATCTACAGTGTTTGGTTAAAAATACAATATCAACCGTCTAAACATTAACAATACAGCTAAAGGGGTTTACACCACATGCTAATACATAACCAGCATATCAACAAAGCACAGAGCCATGATTAGGGTACTGATTAGGACAAAACACGCTGCACTTGATTGTTCTGATTAATTCAAAACTTTTCTTGTCTCTTTAAGTTTTTCAGAAAAGGTTTCTGCTCGGGTCGTTTTACCAAACACTCCCGCTGCACGTCTCTCTCTCTCTCAGCCCGTCTGTTTCTCACCACCGACTCTAAATGGTCCATTCATGGATGTGATGGATGGCCAACACTGTGTGTGTGTGTGTGTGTGTGTGTGTGTGTGTGTGTATGAGATATGTTAAAATATATGAATACTCAAACACAGTGTGCTGAGTGTGTGTGTCTAAGTGGGTCCAACATGGTGAAATATATGAACACACTCTCTCAGGGCTTGGTGGGTTGTGTATATGAGAGGCTAGGAAGTCTTCACCACCCCTGTTTAATGACACCATTTATCTCTGACCCTACTGTGTGTGTGTGTGTGTGTGTGTGTGTGTGTGTGTGTGTGTGTGTGTGTGTGTGTGTGTGTGTGTGTGTGTGTGTGAGTGAGTGAGTGAGTGAGTGTTTGTATGAATGGCTACTTAAATAGGCCTTTGTACTGAGTAGAATAGGAAAGGTACCATTTAAATGAGGGGTAAATCTATGAATAAGTCTATAAAGGAGTCTGAGAAGAAAAGAAGAAAAAGGGTCAACCAGACTCCAAATAACTTGAAGTCCAGGTGCTCACTAGACGATGAGACGACTTGTTGGATTGTTCGGATGGTTTCTCAGAATTTGCACGTCAGCGGTGTCATTAATGGACCTCGTCACTCTTCTGCTTTGAGAGGGTCAGCATGCTGTCTTTAACTGCCCCCTGACCTCGTCTGGGGGAGACCTCTGACCTTTTCAAATGTGGTCGATATTTTTGTTCACTAACTTGTTTTGTGAATGGATAAAGCCGCTGAACAATCTGGCCAGTGTCAAGATGGAAATTGGTTAACAATTAGGACATCTGGTGGGCACATAGCCCAAGTCGGTTTGGTGTAAAAGACTCTCTTTTTTGCTTTTTGCACGGTCCAACGGCGTTTGGAACCCCCTGCCCCGCACCTATAGGATGGCAGCACTCGGGTGCTGTATCCCACAATTTCAGTAACTTTACGAAAAGAACAATCCAACAGTCACACCCACTTGACACAGTGAGAAAGTAGACAGGGCCTGAACTTCTCTCTCAAGTTTCCCTTTTTCATGTTTCACACAACTACTCCTTTTACTTTTATGTAACACCATGAATACCCTCAAGGAAAGCCTGTCCGAAAGTGCGCGCGGTCGTTCCCATATTCAAACACAATGGCACTCCCCTGCTCTCTGTTGCAGGTTTTTCACCCCGCCCTCAAGCGTGGCCGGTCGGAAACAGTTCTAACACTCTTGTCATATGAAGTAGTTCCTCTCGGGCACAATGACACCTTTACGCTCAAACGTCATCGGCTGCAAGGTCACTGTTCTGGCGGCTGATGTCTTCTTATCAATGTTAACTAAGCTAACTAACACTTAAGGTTACAGTTGGATAACATGCTCCTGCAGTTGATGCTGATATGATTATCCAGAAAAATAGCTGTTGGTTTGCTACTTGTGAGGAGAGAACACGACTTTCAGACTTCAAATTATACCATGGCTACTGATGATTCTTGTTCCTGATTGGCCGGCAGGTGTGGATTAATTTCTAGTAACCGAACAGACTAACCAGACACCCATGACCCAGGTGTTTGTTCTGTGGCTCTACATTAATGCTCCAGTATTAAACTGTAGGTAAAAACGGTCACTCAGCAGTCATCTATTACAATCATGAAGCATACAACTTGTCGGGTACTACGCCGTATGTAAAACATGAATTAGCATGTAGCTCGCAGCATCAAATCGAGATCATGAGGAGCTATGATCAGCAAAGGTATGCAGTGAACTGAAGTCCAGGGACGGAAGGGCAAAAATATACAAACACAGAACCAGACAAAGGTAGAAAGACAGAGAGGTCTCCCGGTAGAGGTGGTGGTCATGGGAGAGAGACTGTGCTTATAGACGAGAAGAAATCATCCCAGCAGTCACACACATGCATACACAAACTTATACATACACTACATCACACTGAGGGGAAGTGGGTATGTTCCCTGTGGTCACATCCCCAGTCAGAGGAAGAGAAGAGTTTCCTCTAAAACACCAAACCTGTGTGTGTAAACGGTTTCAGGCTCCTAATATTTGTTTCATCCCCTCGAGAAATTCAAAGTAAATACAGCATGGATATAGTTTGGCTGATTAACGTAAAAAGATCACATTTGCTGTGTGTGTGTGCGCGGAAGTACACTGGTCCACTGTATGCGTGAAACAAAGCAGCGACTTCTGCTTCCCAAGCACTCTCAACAGAGTTGAACGCTCCCTTAAAAATGTGATTACATCACAAAAAGTGTAACTTTTCTGGCCCAAATTGCTTTTGTCGTTTTGATTCCTCTGTACCTGACCAAGAGCCATATCAGAAATTTAAAGGGGAGTGCATAGTAGTGCTGAGAGTCCTTGGAAAACAAAAATAACTGTACAGTTTGTTTACACTCCTGTAGAGGGAAGATGTAAATAAAGATGTAATGTGTGTGTTTTGCACACTGATTGTTTGAGATAAATCATGTGTGCATTTGCAGTAAATTTCTGCACATGTGCAGTAAACAGATATATATCCTCCATATGGTAAATAAATGAGTGTACATGTGCAACCAAATGCAGGAACAATTATACTAATAAGCTGCAGAGACCACATATTTGATTCCAGATAGCTTTTTAAAAGAGGGCTGTGATATTTACTAAACATATAACCATCCTGATCGCTCGCTGGACTTACAGTCTGCCTAAGGCAAACCCGCGGCTGTGATTGTGTAGTTGCAGTCTTCGACACGAATCGGTCACCTGTATGGTGTCGATGAATCCCAGATATATCGAATTAAAAACATGCGCACAGAGAGGAGGGAGCCCGGAGGAGAGCGAGAGAGACAGACTGGAGAGGAAGTGTGTGCATTCCAGGCTAATCCTGATAGGACACAACTACATACCATGTTGATGTAGCAGAAACGGTCACACACACACACTTGCGTGGTTTGGCAGTGCTGATTATTAATGAGCTGGTGGTTTAGCATTGTTTGTTAAGGGCTTGTGTGAAAGGATGTTGATGCTTACAGGTGTGTGTGCGCGCGTGTGCGCGTGTGCGCGTGCAAACTGTACATATGTGTTGTTTAAATATATCATTAAGACAGAGAATTATTTCAAGAATGAAAGGGAATGAATGAACTTACTACGAAATGTGTGTGTGCGCGCGCTGTGGTGCTGGCTAAACTCAGAGTGTATATTTGCTCTGGCACAATGGGAACAAAGACGGCAGTGTGCCCTGGAGAGAGGGAGAGGGGGAGAGAGACATAGAGAACATACAACTTATTTATCTAACATAGAGCCTTTTTTTATCCCACGTGCCATAAATCTGCTAAACTATAACAGACTCTCCACCCTGTGCCCTCACACACACACACACACACGTATATGTACACACATATCCTCTGTAATGTGTAAGGTATTGTGTTTAACATGGTTGCTTTCTCGGTTTTTCCTGTTAGGAACAATAAAGTGTTAAAGGTCAGACTTTTACTGAGGCACCAAGAGTCAACAGGACGAAACTCCTGTCACATTATCAGATAATATTCTGTATGCTGAATAAAGTCATAAATTTGCATTGCAAGTTATTGTTGTCTCGATACAAATTCAAAACTACACAAATCATACAAACACAAATTACAATTCAATATTCACTTCCCGAAAATGCACGACAAGAAACTCGGTTCTCCCATTTCATAGTTTTACAGTGTCTTGTAGATAGATTTTCTCATTTACAACATATAATGTCTGACCTCTAGTCGATAGAGGTCAAAAGAGATAATAATCTGGGTTTTTTTTTTTTTAATTTTTTTAAAGGAGCAGGAATTTGGTCAAACCCAGCAGTAAAGTTAAACTGAAAATATCTCATTCTATGAATGAGTGTGCGAAAGAGCCGCTCAAGTTTTGGGTACATTCTGGACTTGATTTAGGTAAACAAACTTATACCATTACATGCTGTTTATTGCAATAAACATTCTAATGATTTAGAATGTTTATTTCATTCTAAATCAATGTTTAGTTCAATTTATTGTAATAAATATTTCTGTTTATTACAATTTATTGTAAAATCTTAAACTGAACACAAGCACAGCCTGTGAAGAGAAGGAGATGTGGTATATTTATTCCATGCTCCCCACCTGCAGAGCTGACCCCAGCCTTACATCTAGATTTTGGGTATAGTGTGCGTGTGGTTGAGTGTGAGTGTCCAACTGTATACAGCACGTGTCCATGTGTATGTTTTCTCACTCGCTTTCAAACAAATCTTTTCCAGTTCTTCAACTCCTCTCAGTTCCCACCTTTGGGGGAACCAGGACTCTCTATTCATTTTCACGTGCTTTGATATGGCTGAACATTGCTGAAATGTTTGCTGTGAGAGGTGCATGATTAGAATACTGCATATTCAAAGTAACAGCTTTATTTTTATCTGCACAATAGAATGGTTCAACCACATCCATCCGCCCCCGTCTCCTACAAAATATGTTTATATTGTTTTAACTGGTTTAACTGGAAAGTTTTTTTTTCTAGGAAGTGTTGTGGTTGTTGTGGAGAGGTGGGTGTATAAACATGGCTTGACGACCATGGTCCAAGTCCTGTCTCCCACTGAATCTTAGTTTTAGACAAGAAAAGGTCACAATTTGGGAAAGACTGAAGTTTAGTTGAATATTTAAAAAGTCAACTCATCCCACCTCACGGTTCAATCTCTTGGGTTTTTCAACCTTCCAACCAAAACCAAGATCTGCTTCGAGTGGCTTGTTATAATCATGAAGATTTAACGTTAATCACAGTTCGGCTGGCCAGAGCAGACGACGAAGGAAAACCAATAAAAAGACCAATGAAAATGAACATTTTGCAGATTTGTTTAGTGTGAACATTTTGCTTTGGCCTTGAAATACCTGCAGATATAATCGATAAGCACATATTTCCTCGTTATGTGGACTGAAAACATAATCTGGACGGCATTACGTTTCCTTCAAAACCTATTTGCTGACTGTTGATTAACTGAATATGAAGATAGGGTTATGCCGGGTGTGCAGACAGCGTAGATGAGCTATTAATCGGGAGACCTGGGCTTAACCCCTCGACCCTGCTGAGGTGTCCTTGAGCATTTGACAATGAACCCCAACGAACAGGTGTCATTGACATTTGACCTCCTGTGGTGCGAATCAAGGATATACACAGACAGAATTCAGGAGATAATCATTCGGTGGTTCCGTGCAAAGACAATCATCAGTGGGTTTCATTAAAATGGACATAAACGCAGCTGAAAAGGACGAGTTTCAGTCTGCTGCCTGTATTCAGTTGTACCAGGAACACCAGCGAGAGGCAGCGAGACAGAACTGATGCCGCATGAAGTGAATTATGAGAAAGTGACCTCAGACGCTTTCTACATCTTCCCTCTCTCACTTGTTTTATACGGGGTGACATCACTGACTCACTGAGTCTCCCTCTCTTATCAGCTCTCGTCTCTCCATCTGCCTTTCACACGTTGTTTCTCTCTCACAAGCATCTCTGGTGTTTCGGCTCTCTGTGGACTCCCTTTCGTGCATGTGTTATGTGGTTATTTATGGCATCTGTGAGGAGAACAAAGGGAGGAGAGATAAATGGATAGAGAGAGAGAGAGAGAGAGAAAAACAGGAGAGGCCAGATGATCTCATCGTCTTGCAAAGACTCTCAAAACGCTCGACTGTCACCTGTGTATTGTGTCAGTTTCATAGAGGGTGTGTTCATGTGATGATTTGGGCCATTTTAATCTCCTCATTGTCTTGGAGGTGTGAGTGTGTCAGCAGGACACCTGGCTATCATGGTGGGAACATCAGCGGGACTCTCCATGTTTCCATAAAAACACACACACACACACACGGACACATGAACATACACGTGAGCACAGATGGATTGTGTCTGATTTGTGGGAAAGAGGGAAAGAGATATAAGGACGAAGAAAACTACCTGCTGTCTTGTTAATTAAAAACTGTCTGTGGAGTCAGGAGCCTCATTAGGGGAGATTACTTAAGCAGTTGCCATGGATGCCACACACACACACACGCACGCACACACACGCACACGCACGCACGCACACACAAAATAGTGGGAAGTGAAGTCTTATGACCACAGCATCCGTGTATATGTTTGTTAGACACAATTGTACGTCCCAGAATAGGACACAGACAAGAATAAAGGATGAGATAAAAAAAGGAAAGATCAGGAAAGGGAAGAAAAAAAAAGAGGACAAAGAATGAAAGGGCTGAATTGCTGATAAGTGGAGGAGTGGAAATTTGGAAAGAGAAAAGTGAGGGACAAATATGAAAGTAGAACATGTATAGAAACAGAGAGTAGAAAAGACAGACTAAAGGGGAGAAGGAGTGGATGGCAGAGATGAGAGAGGAAGAGGAAAAAGGGGAGAGGTAAAAAATAATGGAGTGGAAAGTAAAGAAGGAGGAGGAAGAGGAAAGAAAACATAAGGAAAGTAACAACGAACAGAAACATTTAGAAAAAAGAGCAAAGATGAAAATGAAAAAAACTTAATGAAACATGATATTTCAGATGCTTGGACAATGTGGACAATGTTACAGAAACTCTTACACCAAACTTTCTTCTACATTCTCAATGAGCTGGTAAAGTTTCCAAAGATAACAAATATGTCAGGCTGGGATACGGGGAAATGTGTTTCAACGACGCATCGAGACATCTAGTATATTTCCATTTGATGGGATGGTGCAGCCAGAAAAGCTTGAAGTATTGGGTTTGAATATTTAACTCGGTATTAACAACACAGAGCTTCAAGGAAAAGCTGCCAAGCCAATTCACTTAATATATACAGCATGATACTGTCAGACGGAGTGGAGAGAGACGAGGGTAACAACCTTACATAAGGAGAAATATCAGAGAAAACCCAGATGTGAAGAGAAGAAAAACTGCAAAACTGCGGTGATTATCAGGCTATTACTGAAACTTCATGTTATATCAATGCAAATCAACTGTTTAGCAGTTCAAGGATGCTAAGTACACAAACACACGCACACACTCAGCAGATTCGCTCCAGCTTCCCTGTACCAAATTTAATATGTGCAAGGCAGGTTGGAAGTGTGTGTGAGAACCGGACGAGAGCCAGAGAGATATTAGTGTGTGCGTGAGAGCGAGAGAGCAGCAACCTTTATGAAAGAATGATGTGAAAAAAAATAAACAAGTGAGGGAAAAACAGAGAAGGGGAACTTTTCAGAGAAAGATCAACGAAAGAAAGCAAGGGGAAGACGATTGAAAGAAAAACAAGACCGAAGGAAAGAAGGAAAAGGAGGTAAGTGAAGTGAAAACAGATAGATGAAAATAAAAAAGACACCGTCCTTAAAAAAGTGCTGCTGCTCTGGATGGGAGGTAATGACGCTGTGTGATGACAGGTTTATGTCCTGTAGGCTGTAAAAGGTTCTCGGACCGTGCTCGATGTTGGCTCTATGAAGGAGGGAGGGAGTCATTGAAGAATAATAGAGGGAGAGAAAGAAAGAGAGGAAATGAGGAAGTGGATGACTGAAAAGAGATGAAGGAAAGAGAGACAGGAAATGCAGCAGGTCAACCTGCACTTAACTACGCGGGTAGAAAGCTGAACCACAATACAATGTCATCCAGCAATGCACTGGTTCATCTATGACAGTGGCCACAACTACAACAGCTCACTACAGGGGTCGAGGATGGTCAGTGAGACTGAGTGTGTGTGTGTGTGTGTGGGTGTGGGTGTGTGGCAGTATGACCTCGGCATCACGCTACGACCAGAGTGACAGTGAGCTCTAGTGACATCTGCTCCTTAACAGCTACAGCACTGACGGTCTGACCATGACCCTGTGTGTGTGTGTGTGTGTGTGTGTTTGGTATGTTTGGTTAAGATGAGCTGATGGGAAAAGATCACACAGACACAGACACAGACACACACACACACACACACACACACACACACACACACACACACACACACACACACACACACACACACACACACACACACACACACACACACACAGACAGGACTGATTCTAGTCAAACATATTGATCCTCATTAATACTGTGTGTGAAGATGTTTTTTTATTATTATCTGAAAAGAAAACAGAGTAAGTAGCTGCACACAGGAAGCCCTTTTGTGGTCTTCTTGATAAAGAACTTCCACAGGCACTTTAAAATGTCTCTGTTAATGAAGAGTTTCCAGTGTGTGAGTACTTATTCTATTTTTTCTGCCGAATGCAGGAGCTGTAGATGTGTATACTTAACCTTTCCTGCTTTTTCTGTTTCAGTAGAGATTTTTTTGTTTCATGAAGATCTAGAAGAGTCTTATTTACGGAGGATTTCCTGCACTGAGGGGAAAAAAAACCCAAATCAGAACATATATTCTTGTCGTTTTCAGGGATAGAAGTCAACAGAAATCTATTTGAGTTCGGCGATAGAGACGCAGAACAACAGAGTTACTGTACACAGTCTCTTTCGTCGGGGTTTTCAGAGACAAAACAGCACGAGGGGTCAGAGCGCGGAGGCAGAGCAGGCCGACAGTTCACAGGTTCAACGTCGGCTCGGAGATTTTATGGAGACGAGGTCTAATGTTGATGCACAGACGTAACCAAAGCAACTTCCACACGCACAACAACTGCGATGACATGCTTTTCATCCACAGCTCATAAACGGCTCTCCTGCCTCTCTACGGATCAGCTGATACACGAGACCAGGACGGATCAGAGAGAGAGTGTAGAAGAGAAGAGGGAGAGTGGAGCAGGGGGGAGCGGACTCGAAACTGTAGCCAGTCTGTTCGAATAAGGCAATTTCACATGTAAAGACAACACACTCACATACACAAAATCGTTGTCCACATACACAAACAAACCCAAAACGTTCTGACACAAACACACCATTATGTGTATGTTTCTGCGCACGCACACACACACACACACACACACACACACACACACACACACACACACACACACACACACACACACACACACGCACACACGCACACCCTAACCCTAACCTACATGTGACTCCTACCTGAACCCTAAAACCAGGTCTGAACCCTCAGCCAAAATCTCCTCACTCTCTAAACTATAAAACCGGTCCTCACAAAGATAGAAGTACAAGTACACACACACACACACACACACACACACACACACACACACACACACACACACACACACACACACACACACACACACACACATATACAAATCATTCACATCCATAAACACAGAATTATGGAAATGACTTTAACACTGACACAAACTCCCATAAACACATTATCATGTTTTTACTCAGCCACCCACCCGCCTCACACACTCTCACACTCTCACACACACACAGACGCACACACGCACACACACACACACACACACGAACAATCTTAAACGTGATCCAAACTAATGGCTGATGATGATGAATAGGCCCCATTTCAGCCCGTTCACGGCCAATGTGCTCCTAAACCGGCGATGAGTTGTTATCTGATTGGTCAAATGCCAGCAAGTAAGTTTGAGGTCAGACTGAACAGCAGGACTGGAGTAGTGGCTGCTGCATGAAGCACTTTTAGCTTAAGATTTTCTTTAAAAGTACGCAATTTTCTGATAAGAAAACAAATTGCACAAAATTACGGATGTGTTCTGCTTCGGATACATCCTTCAATTCTTCAGTTTCCAACCTTTGTCTGTCTTTTTAATCACAGATAAACTGCTTCAAATTGACTTAAACCACACAAACGGTCTTATAAGCAGAAACATTAATAGCTGAATTTATCTGAGGCTTGGTTTTACTTTGAAAAAATGTATTTCATTTTCCAATATTAACAAGGTTATTCTAAACTGTATACACAGCTCACTGTAGCCAACAATTTCCAGTTATTTTTTATTACACAAGACGCATATGTGTGAGGTAATATTAGGGAAAAAGAAACAAAAGCGTCTGAGTTGTTGAATTTTTGTTAAATTAAATTCTAGAGAACATTCTTCGTGTTGTTGGTGTCTGGGCTGTGAAATAACAGGAAGGTGGAGGGTAATATTACACATTACATTACACATCCAGCAGTAAAAATGAGCCATGCCATCTCTCTTTTATCTCTGCCTCCATCTCTTCATCATTTCAGGATGAGCTGCTCAGTGTGTGTATGTGTGTGAGAGAGGAGTTAAACCATGTTCTCATAGGCAGGTCATGTCTGGGTCAATCTCTGTGGCTCCAGCACTTCCCTACTTAACCCCTTCATATCCCCATGTATCTCACAAACACACACACTAACCTTTGGCTACTGTTGCCGGTAAAAGTGTGTGTACATGTGTGTTTTTTTGTTTGAACAGATTCAGATTCATTCTATGAATACAAATCTGTATTTTGAATGAAATGTTAAAGGCTCATATGGCGGTTTAGCATATTATCATCGAAACTGTCAAAAAGTTTTCTGATCACAGCAGCGCTTATTTCTTCACTCTTTGATAATGTTATTCTGATGCAATCTTTATTATTATTTTACATGTTTTATTAATATATATATATATATATATATATATATAAAACAAAAAAAAAACTATTTAGATTGCTAATACTTGATTATACACGTTATGTTACCAAAAAAATTTTTTTTCTAAGTGTCACGCAGAAACACAAACAAACCATAACCATAACACTCCTGTGCTAACAAAGTGTTAGCATGCAAATTCCCTGCAGACATTCCAGTCGTTGCAACAGATTGGCTGTGATGGATGGAGTCATTCAGTACTGGTCCCACTGGGATGCTCCCAGTTAATTACTGTCTGTTGCCACAGACATAACAGGCATTGTAGGCTTTGGTGTGTACATCCAATAGTGACAGGGTGCTCAAGGGGATATGTATGTGTGTGCCCGCATTCCACCAAAATACTTGCAAGCTTTGAAAATGGCACAGAAAATGGGTTCTGATATAAAAGAACCTGCCCCTGTGTGTGGGTGAACTGTTTGTGTATAAACGATAGCGTACAGTACATTTGAATCTTTTATGTGCAGTTGATCAGATATCTCTCTCTCTCACTCCGTCTCTGTGTACTCTGAGATCTACTTGTATGCTTTGAAGTGTGCATCCTTGCTGGAAGCCTACAACAAAAACTGCTTTCACCAAAAGTTTCAGAGAATTCCAAAGAATATAAATGTGTGTGTGTGTGGTTGGCCCATAAAAAAAAGATTGTGCAGGAATGCTCAGATTGGTTATTTGACAAAGAACCACACGTATAATTATACCTTAGCTATCTTAACCTCAGTGATTCCAAATATTTGTCTGAGCCACTTCCAGAGCATCATGAACCAACATGGAATCTGTGAAACGGAACCCACCCCAAAGCAAACTGACTCTGGTTTGGGTGTTTGGTGAACAATATTGTGTTTTCAGGCTAGAAGGGCTATTTATCCACATATGGCAAAGACCAACAGAAAGGCTGTTAACTACTGTGATGTTGTCTGTTTGGTATGAGGTTTGGCAGTTGCAAAATATTTCACCAAAGAACTAGGTATGTCTTCATCATTGAGGTTCTTTGCAGAAACACTGCACCTAGATGCAAATAATACTTCTATCGCTAACATACAGGCTGTAACACAGATGTGGGGATTCGGAGTGCTGCAGCACCCCCTACTATTAGGCATTATAAAAATCAGCACATGATAATAAAACAAGACTAAGAGTCTGACGCAATGCTAGTGGCTCTGGGACGCAGTGCTTTAAGCTAAACGTCAACGTAAGCATGCTAACATGCTCACAATAACGATGTTAACATGCCGGTGTTTAGCAGGTAATAATGAATCCACGTTTATTATCTTAGTGTAGTGTGTTAGCTTGCTCACATTTGCTAAATAGCCCTAAACACAAAGTACAGCTGAGGCTGATGGGAATGTCATTTTGCGGGTATTTGGTCATGAACCAAAGTACTGGGCACATCTTGACCTGATGAATGAGAAGTAACGGGATCACCAAAATTGTTAGGACACATTATCTGGAGACAATGAATGTCTGTACAAAATTTTGTGCCAATCCATCTGGTATAAATTGAGATTTTTCATTGGCATAATTAATACTTTGATCTGGTGGTGGCGCTAGAGGAAAATTGAGGGTGTAACTAAAAATCATTGGGATTCATCCACTGGGGATCACAAATGTCTGTATAATATTTCATGCGATCCAGCATCCAAAATCCCTCTGTAACATAGCTACCTAGCGCACTGCGCTCGCTACTATATGAACGCAAAATGATTCAAGAGTCTGAAATCTCAGTTTGCTAGAGAAAGCTACTGAGGGAACTGAGGAACAAATTTTGGACATAGCATTGGTCCATACCAAAACACTATAAGTACGAGCTTCAGAGACAAATACAAAAAGTAAGAGAACCAGGGATCACAAGGATAACAGCTTTAATGCACTGTCTCTCGCTGACGTGAAGTGATGTTGGCTGACGAAGAACAGGGAGTAAACAGAGCAGCAGAGCCAGGCCTTCTAACCAGCTACATGTGAGTACATGTTTTAGAAGGGAAGACCAATTTTTACTGCGTAAACACTTTCTCCAAAACACACAGCGATAAACAGACTAACACATAAACCGAGTTAGACGTACACACACCACAAGCACACAAACACGTACGTATACACGAACGTCAAAGCTCGGTGCTTCCAAGAAAATTTTTCA
This sequence comes from Xiphias gladius, assembly GCF_016859285.1. Lineage (NCBI taxonomy): Eukaryota > Metazoa > Chordata > Actinopteri > Istiophoriformes > Xiphiidae > Xiphias > Xiphias gladius. The sequence continues at coordinate 27,700,939 of NC_053421.1, read as the reverse complement.
TACCTTGACACACACTCCCATATCCTTGTGCATACACACAAACTTACAAACACACACACACACACACACACACACACACACACACACACACACACACACACACACACACACACACACACACACACACACACACACACACAGCAGCCTTACATTTTTCCAGACAGACCTACAGTGTCATAAGCATCAGGACATAGCTCCCTACACCACAAATGATGGAGAAATAGCTCTGTGTGTGTATGTATATATATATATATCTGTGTGTGTGTGTGTGTGTGTGTGTGTGTGTGTGTGTGTATTGGGGCCTCTATCTGAGGGAGTTTCCCTCCTAACTCTAAACCTCACTATACAACCAGCAGGACAAAGCTAAGTGTGTGTGTGGGAGGTAGTCGTTTGTTAAGAGTCTTGAAATGAGCTCATGCACACATATTAGCTTGACACTGTCCACATGTTGGATCTCTCTCTGATCAAACACACACACGGCACACCACACACACACACACACACACACATACACACGCGTGCACGGTGGAGAGGTCAGGTTTGGTGTCCACCTCGACAGTCTCTTCCTGTGGATGTGGCCTGGCTGTCTTTGTCTGTGTTAAACCCTCTTCCTCCTCTACCAGCCAACGCAGCACCAGCTCAGCACATAGCTACACACCACACGTATGTGCCCCTGTGAGTGTGTGTGTGTGTGTGTAGGGAAAAGTGTGTGTCACAAAGGAAAGTGAATCTACGGCAACGCACGTTTTTTGTATTATAGGTGTTTGTGTGTGTGTGTATGTTTTTACATATGCATATGTGAGTGAGGGAACAGAGGCTTGTATTTGCACATTTCCTGTTCTTACCAAGATGTATACATGTGTGTTTGTCTGTTTGTGTGTGTGTGTGTGTGTGTGTCACCGCAAACATGTTAAAAAAAGAGAGTGTGGTTTCCAGTACGTATCTCATGCATGTGTACATGATCTGTATATGAATGTAAAGGCTGTTGCTTGTGGTAGGGAATGGTAAGTGTAAGTTGCAGCGGTGGTAAACACTCAACAGTAGAACCAGATGTAGTGTACGTTGTAAGTTGTCGGGGCAGCAGCACCAGTAGTTGCAGTCATCGGAGTAGTGGTAGTGTGAGCAGCAACCGGAGTATTAGTGCCACTACTCCTGCTAATACTGCTGTCGCTGCTTATATTACTACCACTGGTATGACTGCAAATACTACTACTGCTACTACAACTCACAAGCAGTGAAGCTAAAACTGGTTACACTGTAAGCTGTAGTATCAGTTGTACTGTAGTAGTAGTAGTAATTGCAGTCATAAACATAGTACCACAAGTAGCTACAGCAGTATTAGTACCACTACCTTTACTAATACTGTTGTTGCTGCTTACACTACTGCTCCCGCTTATACCTCTATTACTGTTATGACTGCAAATACTACTACAGCTACTGCTGCTACCGAAACTCCTTTTATAACTTACAAGCAGTAAAACTAGAAGCAGTTACAGCGTAAGTCGTAGTAGTAGTAGTAGAAGCACGTCATTAGAGCAGTAGCATAAGCAGCAGCAGCGGTGTTACAGCCGTAGCGGTAGCATCGTGATATCAGCAGTGGCAACAGCAGTACCACTAGTAGGAGCAGTAACAGGTGAGGCTGCAGCTGTACAGCAGCAGTAACAGCAGCATTTGTTGCAGTAGCAGCAGATGCAGTAGAAACAAGGGAGGAGAAGGGAGATGCAAAGAAATGAAAATGTCAAACTGTTTCTCTGCCACGTCTGGACACCTCAGGGTGCATCATGGCTCTTATAGCATGGCAACTTACCAGAGGAAGAAAAGAAAGCAGTGTTCAAGACACACTAATAATCCCTAGTTAGGTTGGATTCACTAGTGAGACGTTACTGGTAATGTAGTGTCAAGCAGCTGTATTAGTCCCGTTGCTGTGGTTTACATGCAGTTTAACTGATCTCGTGTAATAAACTGATTTAGAGTGGCTGATCAACTGTTGACTAGAGCAGCATCACAGCAGCACAGCAGCAGCAGTGTTAGCCTGAGTATCAGAAGTAGGAGTAGTATTATTAGTAATAACAGCAGGTAATGTACCGGTTTGCTGAGAGGCGGCTCACACACCCACACACACACATGGCGGCTGCTGGCCCAGATTGGTCTGGAACTGATCACGTCTCATTAATCGCGGGAATTAATTAAAGCCACGGGAACACACCGCTCAGCCTCAACCTGCGCCCATTTGCTTTGGCACAGGTGTGTGTGGTTTGAACTTGTGTGAGTGCGTGGGCTTTCTATGGGGATGTGTTTTAGTGTGTGTGGCGGAGCTGGGCAGTGTGGATTAGGCCAGAAAGTCTGTGTGAGTGTGTGTTTGCAGAGTTTTGATTTTGTCAGTGTGTATGTTTACCAGGTTTGTTGGGGAGAGTATCAAAATGTGGTTAAAATGTGTGTGTGTGTGTGTGTGTGTGTGTGTGAGAGAGAATATGACTGCATGGATTTGTGTATGTGCATTTGGCAGTTTCTAGGTGTAATGTCTGTGTGTGTGTGTGTGTGTGTGTGTATGACTATTTGCTGAATAAATGAGGAATGTCCTGTCCAGGACTGTGAGCGCATATTAGAGGAGTGTTAGAGGTGTGTACTTCCAAAGTTTGTGTGTGTATTTGTGCATGTGTGTGTGTGTAAATGTCTCTCATTTCCATGGCCCAATATTTGCAATGGAGCAGAGCCCGGCGTTTAGCCTAATGAAGGAAACTAATCATGTCCTCTGTGATCACACATATATACACACACACACACACACACTTCTCCTATTACTGGGGCACACACAAGACTGTAGGGAAAAAAGAGATGCGGATGGATGGAGGGATGGGGTCATGAGAGGGAGAGAGATAGAGAGGATGGCGAGAAAAAAGAGGCATTATGTACCCACAATGCCTCTGTCTGCGGTCCAAAGCCTGTATTTTGTTTTGAGTGCTTGCCAATACTGAGAGAACTGACCTGACCACTTCTACTGACACTGATCACTTCTCGCTCTGCTAGAGAAAACACTTACGCTCTCAGAGGAACAGGTAATTTCCAGACCGCTAGAAAGTCTATATGTGAACTTTGGAAAAATGAAATCATTACCTCATAGCAATCATTTAAGGTCTGACATTATAGGGATTCTACTTTTCCCTTGTTTACATAATAAATGTTCAGAGTAAGCTTTCTTAAAGGATAATTGGGTTTTATTAGAATTTGGATCTTATTTTTGTACCTCTGGCCATCATTTCTATTGAGTGCGGTAACACTGAACGCAGCAAGGTGAATGCTGAAATAAGCATCGGCATAACGACGTCAGACTGAACAGGAAGCATTAGCAGTCAGATGATCAGGTTGTAAACCAAGAGTCAAGAACCTATCTAAACCCTATTTATTTAGAGGAAAAACCAAAGGTGAGTGCACCTGTAATGACAGTAGTAATCGGTCATGGCACAGGAAAACTGCGTGCACGACTACAGTAAGTACAGTAGGTCAAAGCTGAAGCGGTGCATCAGTCCGTTACCTGTGAAAGATGTGTGCAATGGACGATTTTAGTAATAATTTTAAAGTTTGCTTTGAGTTTCTCACAAATGGCTTTGGCTCACGTGGGGCGTTTTTAAGACCTGAATGATCGTATTTGTGTTCCTTGACTCTCTGCAACGATGTCACCGTGTTCCCAGATTTCAACAACTAACTTGGTGAGTATAAAATTATTATTACTGATATAAATGACGGCCGATCATTCAAAAAAAAAAAAAAAAAGAAGATGTTTCTGATTGCTTTATATGAGACAGTTGGCATCCATCACATTAACAGACAAGTCTATGCCGAAAGCAGCTGGGTTTTATTGTGGTTTGAAGGAGCCCGTACACATCTTATTGGCTGATGATGTCTGTTAGTTGACCATGAGATGGATTTAACATCCACTCATTTCAACAGTTTTTGTTTAGTGGTCTCAGTTTTGATTCGTTCACACACGGTATCAAGTCCGTCCATGTCGTTCGGTAACAGTCGGCTTTTCTTTTTTAAATACAGACGATATTGTTGTTTGTTCAGGGTTCAAGACTCAACTTGGTCTTGAATCATTTCCCTCTTTAAAGAGCAACTCAAAATGTAGTTAGACAAGGTGCTGCTGTTGGGCAATCAGTCCATTATTGAGATGCTGTAGCCTTCATTCAATTCGAAAATGTACTTAATGTTTAAGTCAAATGTCTATACAGGAGAAATGAAAATGGGGGTATTTGTCTTTAAAAGGTATAAATTTGTTTTAATTTTATGCTGTCGGTGTTTTAGCAGGCAGAGGTGTCACCACACACAGTTAGCTGGGACTGGGAGTCCGTGTGTACGTGTGTGTGTGCGAAAGCATGTGTTCTCGGTCTCAATGGCTCGATGGCTACTGACCCGCAACTAGGCCCTCGCCATTGTACACACACATGTGCGCAGGAACACAGTAAGTTTTTATAGTTAGTGACAGCTGACGAATCCCCCCTGCCCTGACTTCTGACCTCTGGCTCTGCTTTCTGTACCCCCCAGCTAATTGACACGTCTCCTCTGATAAACTCTCTCCCTCACACACACAGACACACACACACACACACACACACACACAGGCAGAAGCTACCCCATAATCCACATATTACATATGAATGCAATAATTCAAAGAAGAAAAATGGGGAAAAAGAACAACGAACACAAGCAAGAGAATCGTCATCAAGAGAAATAAAACACAGAAAAGTATAAAAGATGAATGAGGAAGGGTTGTCATAATGTTTTCTACAAGATATTACACCACCGTACAAATCAGCGTGAACTGTACTCTACAACTCAGAACTAGAATCGTTTCTCAAGGTTTATTAATTGAAGCTGTTCCTTGATGTGCTTCAAGGATGATTTCCCATGCATGAGTTGGTACTTTACCGTATTAAGAAAGAGCCCTGAAAATGGCCACCGCACACACAACTCAACTGTATGAGTAAACATATAGAGCACAAAAAAGAACAAGCTCCCCTGTACATTATATCCCTCATGAGATTTGGCCCACATGACAATGCACAATGCAATATAAAAAGTTATCAGTAAGGTGCACAGAGTCAAGGCCATCCAGGAGAAAGCCCGGGAAGCCTATGAACTGGTGGGAGGCACATTGTTAAAAATTACTTTGAATTGTAAAGTAACAAAATTCAATTCATTGGCAAAAATTTCTAAGGCTTAAAGCTGCATTAAAAGATCTTTTGGGCCTCTTGGTGGCAGCAGAGCGAGCTGAAATCACATCTGACTTATTAACGCAACCTTAAACAGTTGTCACGATGACTGTGCTAGCGAAAAGCTGCCTATTTACACTATCTACAAAATATCAGCATCGAATTTGAGCCACGGTCGTGGCCGACTGATGGTTGAAACTCCAATTTGTACTATTCTTTTGGCTCTGCTTTAGTCTCCATCAATAACAATATCCAGGGCTTTAGCTTCTAGACGTTCCACTGTCTTCGCTAGCCGGTTGCTTATTCCAGCCTTTAATCTCCTGAGATTATGGAAGGGAGTCGGCATGGAAGTGAGAGAGAGAGAGAGAGAGAAGGAATAGGGGAGAGGATCACAGAGGGCGAGCCGAGAGGAGGAGTGCAGTAGCAGCTCCAGTCCCACATGTGTTACCTATTGGGCTTAGCACAGGACAAGGGGAGAGAGAGAGCGCGGGCTAAACCTACCCAGGCCTCCCGTGGAAAAGTATACTCCACAATTCATTGCTTCCTTCTCGCCAAATTAAAGGTTGCTTGTTAAAAAAAAGGGGGGAAGGCGTGTAGGCTGAGGGGATTCAAGAGGACTGGGGCAACAGAGGGGAGCTTTTATTATAGCTCAAAACAGCCCCTGATTGCCCCCATACTTAAAACCTCGTTTCTGTATCACCGAGGAGAACAGTGCCTTTAAATGAAGTAAATACTGTTTAAAGGGTTTTTTTTTTCCCCAGCACTGAACATATTTTCTTTCTTTCTGTTTGAGAATATTGTATCTTAACCGTTACCTTATGCCAAAAAGGATAATTATAAATTAACAAATTGATACGATATGAAAGATGGAATTCTGTAAAGCAGCAACAAAAGTCCGTGTGTTATTATGATGGAAAAACAGTCACTTTACTCATTCTTATCTTGTGCTCTTTACTAAAGACATACTTCACTTGTTAAAAAAAACTGACGAGAACCAGAAATGTGTTATTTCATTAACTTAAGTTTCTTCAAGCTCACAAGGGAGTTTGAGTGAGAAAGACAAAGCAAGGAACAAAAAAAAAAAAAAAGTAGAAAATTAAAAAGCATAACATTTGCTTTAGAAACAGAGTGGCTGATTTACAGCAGCTTATTTTACTAAATGAACCTGCCATGTTCTGCAGTAGCTTCCAGTGGCTGGAAAGTCAAATGAAGCTAAATCGGTTGAGATGTTTTGAAACCATTTTAAATCTGATTTGGTGAACCCCCTAACGACCTTGATGTTGGAACACATTAGCTAACGGCTAACCATCACAAAGGCTGGATGAATGAGACCGATCACTAAACACAATGAAGCTGGAATGCATTAGCCTAACCACTAGCTACCAGAAAGGGCGAATCTGTGAGCCTCAACACTATTATGTCGGACTCCATTAGCCTGACCATTAGCTTTTACAGTGAGTATGTATTATGTTTGTTCAGCTTCCAGGATGTTACTGTATAAGCTCACTGTGCTACTGCAGGGTGTTAGTCTATTACTCAAATGAAAGCTATACTTTTTTGTCTAAATATCAGAGCCAACCCAGTCTGCCTCTATAATATTAGAATACATAATATTACATGCCCTCTAATGTATATTTTTGCCGAACAACTAGCAACTACTTATTGTCTTTCCAGCTATTATCGTAATGAAAGCTAACCTTGAAGCATAAAGTAAAGGCTACGTATCAAGTTTTACTACTTGAGCAAACTAAACCCTTCTCCAAAAGAAAATGTGAGGTTAAAGGTGTAATATTTAGCTTAGTTAAGATTGTTCACACATAGCCACATGCTTTTTACATGATTGAATGTATCAATTAAATGCCAGTTAGGGTGTTTGCATGATAGAAATTAAGAAAATTAAGTGTTTGGTTATTTCTTTATTAATTTTAATCATTACTGGTATTAATTTAATACTTTCCTGTCATGGTAAAAACATGCAGAAGTGCACGAAACATTTCAACATTGCTATTCTATCTAATAATACAACATGCGTGTGCTAGAATGCGCTGATACTGTATGTCCCCAAAAATGTAATTTTTGCAAATGTTATCATCATTTTTGGATGTGTAAGAGGGTTTTTACAGGATATTAAAATATCAAGTGCACCTCATTATCCAAAGCTATGGGGGCCACACCTTGTATAGCTGGACTGACCCATGAAATGTATAAACTAAACTGGTAACTACCACAAAATGCATTAGATTAACGGATATATCCCATAACAGAGCTCCCGTGGCCTTAATGTGAAAAGCAGCAGGAGGTGTGAAGGCCGGTTCCTCCCCACTGGAAGCTGCACTTCCTACACGGGCCTCCCAGAGGAAGAGTGTTCATTCCTTCTGGAAGGATCCCTCAGGAGCCAGAGCCTGAATGGACACTACCGCAAAAACACTGCCTTCTTACCACATGTTACATGACCCCGCGGGGAAACACACACACACACACACACACACACACACACACACACACACACACACACACACACACACACACACACACACACACACACATCTGGGTTTCCACCTCTGAAAGACTGTCTGGTTTGTTGATGGTTATCGTAGCTGGAATAGTTCCTGCCTCTCCCTACTCTCCCTCTCTATACCTCCCCCTCTCATCCCTAAATCTCTTTGCGTTTCATTTCCCTCCCTCTCCCCTCTGTCTCTCCCCCATTCTGTCTTAGCCATAATTTACAGAACACACCTTTGATTAATAAGTTTGTTTCGATGAAACTCCCTGTAGCATCATACCGCCTTAATAAACAGTTGATATATGTTTCCCATAGTACCTGCTGTTATACATATTATTGCCCCCTTGTCCTGGCGGTAAACTACAGAAACTCAGCATTCTCGACGCTGCACTTATTTGCTGCATGAAACCTTTAAAAGATGTAAAGAAATAAATGTTTCAACATTGGATGTACTAAGAGATGTGTTAAGGACAGCATGTGTTTAGGTAAATATGCCATTAAATGTAGATTTTCCTATGGCTTGACACTTTGCTCAATATCATGCATTCAGTGATAGTCTTTTGAGGTTTATGGTGCAGAAAGTCCGACAGAGGTGGTTCGGTGTTTAAAAAAACTTAAGGCAGAGCGAAACTACTGGATTTTAAAATTTTATGCCATAGTATATCCGGGTCTGAGTGAAGAAACATAAACTCAGATTATGAACATTTTTAACCCGAGCACGGAGGTTTATTCTTGTCTTAGGGCACAGATCTGGGATAAATTATTCTAAACCCAAGGTTCACTCAGCAACTTTTTCTAGAACTTTTGACCGAGCACATTCTCATGAGCATGATATCATTTCAAAGACTATTTTTTTATTTTCTTTATTATGTTAATATTTTGATATCATTCTGATAGCTGTTGTCTTTGTACCTGTTGGTCAATTCATTATGTGATTGAAAAATGTTTACTTCTGGTCTATAGTCTATATAGAGCACCAGGTGTAATCAATCTGTTTTTAGAGTCTGAGTTCTGACGAATGCCCAGCGAAGTTGAAACCAGTGGGCAACCTTTTATCATTGCTCTGCCTGAAGGAGAACACACACAGTGACGGTGTCAGACGTGCATCACAGCACCTACATTCTTTTCTACGTAAACTCACACACTGCTGATGTTTTGATGCGTCAGCTTGTTCGGATACACCCCTGTCGCAGGAGATACTGTAACTTGACTATTTATTCAGTCTGTATAACGTGTTTGGTGTGTGCAATGGGCATCAGTTGACGTGCACGAAACGATGCCGAGTCTTCTGATGTTGCCAGTGCGTGATGGCCTTAAGACATGCATGAAGAACATTTCTATTCTGTGACCTGTTTTTTTTTTTGTAACCTACAAGGGAACCGTAAGGTTCCCTGGTCTTACTGCATGCGAAACTGACTGAGCCCTTGGCCTTTGCAATCTCAAAAAGTGAAAATGTTAATACATCAAATACCGCTGATACTATTACAAACATCCAGATAATTCTTCATTGTCAGAATTTTATAACTTTGGTATAACAATTGCTACATTAAGATCCTATTTTAAGTCGAGCTAAAAACTGGATATCTCAGGAGTTGAGACATCCAGTACATTTGCCAGTATCCACCACATTTATTTAAGATAAATTACAATGAATGAGCTATCCCAACACAAGGTCACTGACAGGACTTAACGGCTGTTGTACGGCTTAAAACCCCCTGAACTTTCCGTTACAGGGTGCCACAAGTCCATAAGCATTAGTCCACCCTGTTACCCGACCAGGCAACAAATATTTGGAATGTTGTCCTCATCTCTATCTGCAATCACCATGAGCGTTAGCCTTTGGCCAAGAATAGCTGATCAGATAATATCGTTGCAGAGACATTAGTGGAACATTACACACACAATAAACAGCCAAGCATCTCATCAGCGCTCCGTCAACACACCCGGAGCCAACAAATAGTTCCGGAGATGGCGTGATAGCCGTGCAGTGGGGATATTGTTGGCACACATGAACTTCATAGTTACAGTACGAGAGCAAATGTTGCTACCTAAAAATGTTGTTGACAAGCTACAAGCCCATAGATTAAAACCAGTCATGGGGGTCAGAGTGATGGTGGGATGACCTTCCATTCCCAGTTCAATCAGTACAGGAGGGTCCTTCTTTCCTCTGCTGTTGGCCCATTTCTCTTCAGGGCTTCCACTGAAGATACTGAGGCCATTTTCTTAGTATTGTTTCCGTGAATTTTGTGGGATTGAACAACCTGAGAGAAAAGTTGTCATTCTAAAACTGCACACGTGCAAAACACTGTGGCTTTTTAAAGCAGATACTGATTTTAGCTTTTTTTCGAATTCTGTTTATAGACTAAATTTTAATGTACAGGAAATTGATATTTTCCACCAAAAACTACATTTCTGTGAGTATTGGGAAGGCTTCAAGACAGTAGATCATCATTTAGGAAGACAAAGTTTGTAGAATAAAGATGACAAACATAGATAATAGATGAGAAGACTTAGCTGAGTTCAGTACAAACTGACAAGAATGTGTAAAAAAGCACAGCTTAAAGTTGCCATTGGCTGATTATTTTTGTTTCCTTAACACACTTGATGAAGACATGGATTTAAAAACATGTAGGTGGTGATGAGTTGGATTTAGTGAGCACACACTTTACAAACTGTTGGATTTCGGGGAATTCAGATTGATGTCCAGTTGGATTTAGGAAGAACTTTTAATCACTAGTTGGATATGGGAAATTCGCACTGGAGGCACAGCTAGATTCCAGGAACACGCAGTTGATGACGACTTGGATTTAAGGTGGCTCACAAACATTTGGACGTGTGGAGCTCACACTCGACACCCAGTTGGACTCGAGGCGGAGGCGGAGCACACACGTGACAAGTAGGAATAAGGGAGGCAAGCAGTTTTATTTTGAGAACACACATCTGACATGTTGGACTTGGGGGACATGCGTTTGAAAACCAGCTGTAATTTAGTGAACACACCACACCAATTTAAATGCCATGCAACCCCCCGATGAAGCAAAAATGCAAACTTTTGCGGCACTCCAACATACAACTAAACTTAAGAACATAAAAGTGGAGATTTTCGCCCCCCCTCCCAATTACCAGTACCAACCCCTTGCTGAATTGTGAGACAAGAGATTTCCTGTAAGTCCTGATCCACATATCAAACTGTTAAAAGATCAGTCATGATACCAAATCATAAATATAATCATCTTTTAAGCCATGATGATGAATGTTCACATTATTATTAGTTACATATTATTATGATCTGATCTTTGACCTCCTTGCTACCTGTTTGTAATACCGGAGAAACTTAAATCTTTGTACTCAACTCAAGTCACCCTGCATATAAAAATACGACAAAACTGTAAAATTCAAAGGGTAAGAGAGTAGAAGATAATTTCAGCAGGCTCTCTTTGACTGGTCACAGTCCCTGCCGATGAGCTGCGTTACTGAGTGGACTGGTAGGATATGGGAAGACTGTACACCTAAATTTGTATCAGGAGAAGAGAGGAAACAGAAGTTTATCTTCATTTAAGGCTTTTATACACACACATATCTGTCAAACTCTCTTGATCTTTCAAATAGTCCGAGAGCTTAAAACAAACCAGGTCAACCACTTAAAATCAGGTTTTCCGCTTTTTTCCCCCCGTCATGTAGCTTCAAGTTTGAAAGAAGTGAAATCTTATTCTACACTGTCTGAGGTTCATGTTCTGTATCAGCTTGTAACATCGCCTGAGTTTAGCTGTGAGTGAAATGTTTGAACCCTGTACTCCATGTTTTTTATGGTTGAAAATGGAAATATGATAAATGGCTTGTGCTTCATCTTAAACAAATTCCAAATTTGGTATATTTTGGCATCTTTTGAATCTTTTGTAATAGTAATTTGAAAGTATATGAAATGTATGTGTGCGCTGTAGGTTTTTAATAAATTAATTTGCATCTTGGAGATACTTTCTGATCATTTACAGCAGGTCATCTTGATGTTGAATACATTTAAGACTGTGCAAAAAAAAATTAATTAATATTATAGTTTATTGACATTCAGTAGAATCCAGTGTCATCATTCTACAAGTTAGTCTGAGCAAAAAAGAATTAAATCTAACAAATCAATTAAGTTTTAGATTTACACATATGAAGATTTTGGACTCATTTCATGGAAAATAGTGGAACACGATCCTTTGCTTTGAATGTCAGGTTTTAATATTTTATATGTGATTTTACATGTATTTGCCACGTTGTGGTATATATGTTGAATTCAGAAAATACCCATTTCAATAATTTGATAATGATTTCAACTATATCGCCCATTCCGCACCTGCGTAAAGAGTAAACGAGGCTATAGGGTGACTGGCGCATTGGTAGTGATGATATACTGTTACGCTATCGGTCCCTGATCAATGTATGATTTCAGTATTAGTTTGTGTAACCATTTAGATATAGAGGAGTAAACCTCTCTCCCTTCCAAGACTCATCAAGTCTGTGCTATCAGGTTTTAATTTCACAATGTAATGTAATATCAGCTGTACTCTTCTTTGGTAATTTCGGCACAGACAAAGACACAGTCTTGACTTCTTAAAACCTGTGAAACACGGATTGTTAACACACACAGACACAGATCCTGACTCAGCCTGCAAGTTTATGCCAGCATCTTCTGTAATGACTACACCCACTTTTACACGCTATAAACAGCATAAAAGATTTACACACACGCCCAATTTCCAACACACACACACACACACACATAAAACCTTCAAGCTGGGATTGATATGCCACATATTTTATTTTCCATCTGCAAGGACACTCAGAAAGTCTGTGTGTGTCTGTGTAGCGACGGCCAAACAAGGGTTAATTTTCTATCTGTTTTTTTATTCACGGGGGGTGAGCTGGGAATAGGGAGACCTCTATCTGTCGCACACATCAACACGTGTACGCACACACACACACACACACACACACACACACACACACACACACGCACACACACTCACACACACACGTGCACACACACATCCAGAACAGAAGTCCATGGGTCAGAAATTCTGGCCACGGCCCGGGAGGATCCTGTTCAGGATGAGGAAACCTGCCTGCTGTGTGTGTGTGTGTGTGTGTGCAGAAGCTGGATGTGAAAAGCAGCCGCAGTGTGGGACAGTAAGACGATAGCTCTGTTCACTGCGTTTCTGTAATCTAACGGACAGAGTGACACAGCAGGACGGTGTAATTCAGCCATGTTAATACAAGTCCCCTCTGGTCTCTAAACACTGACTCTCACTGAGTCACTACAAGTTTCATTACCTGTGCAGCTTCACTCTGCCGCTGACAACACAACTCACCTGGGAGAAAGGGAAGACTGGAGGTAATAGGTATGTTGGTCCTAATCGCTTTATCTTTCCATCCACATAAAAAGGAGGATGTGACTGCACATGTCATATAAATCAGAGTGTAGATGTAGAACTTAAAACTAACATGAAACTAATTCAAATGACCTTGAAAGTTGACACCAATAGACTCAAAGCTGCCTGTGGGCAAATTGTAATTCTGCTTATATCTTGTGATTTGCGCTTTTTTGATGCCAAATTTCTATAATTACCAAGACAAAGTGTTAAAGATTGGTTCTTGTTTCAGTAAAGAAGCCTCTGAAATCATCAGGGGACTCAAGTAGCCCTTTTCAACAGCAACAAACTTTTCCAGGAACTCAGAAACCTTTTTCAGGGACTTTCCCTTCCTTCCAACTATGCACCAATCCAATTTTCATCTCACCCAATGCATATTTTCATTCATCAGCTGAAGATATTTGCTGACAGCAAGCGCCAATCTGATACCAGTACTCTCTTTTTCCCACATTTAAAATCTGTATGCCTAACTGTGTGAAACTAATTGGGATAATTTTTATGTAAGATCACATGGTCACATGGGTTACTGTGGCACTAAATACCGAATCGGCAGGCCATCGTGACTGAGTGGACGTAACGATAGCGAGAACACTGAATTTCGTACTGAAACTGATGAAGAAAATGTATCTAATTTATTGGACTGGTCACATCTGGCTGATACATTACGCAGTTCACTTAATAAGTGACTATACTGGCACTTAAACAGATCCAGATCAATGCGTCCATTGTTCTAACCCTCGGAAGCAGTGTTAAAAGAAAGCGGCAGTCCACATCAAAAGTGCGACGTCAAACAGCGTTCAGTCCTGAGGCGTTCGGCCCATCCAATCCACGCCGACCTCCATTCGGCCGCCACTGTCCTCACAACCAGCTGTCTGTGAGCAGCACAGCTCCTGTGGAGCCGACAGACCAGCAGTTAGACAAAACCGCCTCCACCTGTTGGAAATTTACTGAACAAAAATGGCCTCGCCACCATGAGGCGGATATGGGTAGAAAGCTGTCTTGTTTTTATGTATTTATTCCTTAATCTTAGGCACCTGCAAACTAGTCTTCAAAGGAAATACGTCTACGGCAAAACCAGGAAGCTCACAGCAAAACTCGGGGAGTTGATCAGTCATTATAGATACAGTTAAGTTCATAACATTTACACAGCACGTGATTTGTGTGATTTGAATGACTGTTCGTAGTTTGCAGCACATGATTGTTGCCGATTGTTCGAACGCACAAAAAAAATCCACTCTCTGCCTATTTGACAATTTTCCCGGGTTCTACAATTGCTGTGAAAACGCGAGTGCACAAATACCCCGAGTTTAGTTAACTGGAACCATAAAAATCTCTACTATATCCCAGACTAACAGTCGTTCAGCTCGGTTGGCAGCTCCTTTAAGACAGGGTACGATGGGTCCATTGGAGGTTCTACTGAACGACTGACCGTCTCAAAGCTTAAAAATCCCCCTCTGACTCATCTGCTTCTCTTTAGCTACATTTTCTTCAAGATGCTTATAGATTTACAGTAATGGATAACAGCTTTTATCTTGATTCAGCACCTAATGGATAAAACTACAGCTATTGCTAATGCACAAAAGACATTACTAATGGGTGAAGGCGAATAGCTAATGTGCAAGGTGCAATACTGACATGCCTGAATGGCTGATACCAATACACAGCAGACATGGCTAACAACCGTTTGATGCTAATGGTGCATGAGGTGCAGTATCTCTGCAGCTGAACAACAGAGGACCAGGCCTCATGTCAGTGGCTAATTGCTGTTAGCATAAATCTATAGTGGCTGAGTTGGTACATAATGTGGCTTAAAGTGACCACTGACCGCAGACTGGCCCTGAAGAGTCCTCTACTGACTCAAAGACAAGATCGAAGGAAGAGAGCAAGACTTTGTGTTCGGTCAGGGTTCAAATTCTGCTCAGGAGTCAGTCTCCTCTAACATTAAACACAAGGGTGTGTGTGTGTGTGAGAAAGTGAGAGAGACACAGCTAAACAGTGTGTGCTCTAGCTAATTTTTTGAATGTATGTGCATCACTGGTTTGGACAGAAGAAACTGCACGTGGACCTGGATTTTCTTGTTTGAGTGTGTGTATCTGCATCCAGTTGTGTGTGTGTGTGTGTGTGTGTGTGTGTGTGTGTGTGTGTGTGTGTGTGTGTGTGTGTGTGTGTGTGTGTGTGTGTGTGTGTGTGTGTGTGCTCTGGATGATGTCTGTGATCCCAGGTGGGCTGCAGGGGAGGAGCAGAACAACAAAAAGGGATGCAGCGCCAGGAAAGAGGAGAAGGAAGACACTCTCCCTTTCATCTCTCTTTCATCCCTCCTTTTCAAGCTGAGGAGAGAAAGAGAGAGCTTGCCTCACTCTTCCTTCTCTCCCCCTCCGCGTCCCACTCTCAGACGCCTTTTGATGTCTTTCAAGTCCACCAAATGTGCTTTCCGGCTGCCGTGCGCTACAACAGAAAGATCCGTGTGTGTACGGTGCGGGGTTTGGCATGGCGCCTAATTACTTTTAAGTCATAGACAGGTAGGCGGAAGGTGCATGCGTGTGTGTCTTTGTCTGAGAAATAAGGGCTTTGAACTGATTTGTTCTCCACCACCTTTTCCCTGGTTTTATAGGAGCTGTGAGCTGCCCAGTACACCCGCAGGCTTTCTTGGCATTTTGCCACCATCAGACATAAACACTCGACTGCATGTCTCTGGCTTAGATGCACTAATGCACTGGAATGATTTTATCGGCCGATTTTAGCTCAGTTCAGATATGTCTGTAGTGGCATATACTGTACGTCAGCCGATGAACGGAATATGAGGTGATTTGCAAACGCCGCGGCCATTTTGTCAACTTGCGGCACTGACAGGATTATTTTATACATGTCTGGGTCACAAATGTAAGGGATTCTTATCAAAAGGTCAAAAACTAATTTGGCTTATCTTACCTTAGGTGTGGGCAGCATGGATAAAATCCTCTACCAACCTCTAATTTCATAGACACATAATACATTTTTCTGGAGGATCAAAAGAAAAAATAACCATTTCGGCTAATCCGGCAAAAAATGAATACCTGACAAATCAAAGTATTTTACCACAATGAAACATAAATCATATCATCATCATTGTATAGAAATGTAATATTGCCATCAAAGGGTCCTGCTTGTATCATTGCCCCAAAGGTATATTAGACAAAGGTATAAACAGTATGATGGACAAAGCTATGTGGTCTCACTCCATATCATCATATCACCTATCCGTAGGATAATCAGGGAAGATTTTATGTGATGAAAATCAATCAGCAAAAGCGTAAAAACAGCTACGCTATAAACTTTGCATGATACTGGCAAGAAAAAGGAGAATTTGTTATGTGAGCAAACTGCAGTGTGATGTGCAGTATGTGTGGAGAGTGAATGACACTCAAATTAAAGCAGATTATTATGATTATTATGATTTCTGTGACGTGCTGTCCTCCTGAGTCAAGCCTTTAAACTGGGAAGCGTCCTCTGTGCAACATCGACAAGCTCCAGGGTCAAAAGAGACTTTCACTACACGGTTTAATAAACAATCACACTATTATGTGCAAAGCCTTTACAAGCTACTGCAGTTCCTTATTTTCTCTCTGTCTTTCTGTGGGATGAGGGGGAGGGAGAACGGTGGGTACGGGACAAGTCTGGACATGATGCTACCCCTCACCCCTCCCGTCGTCCCCAAATCACTTCCCCTGTTTCCTCCGTCCCTCCTTCCGCCTCTCGTTTCAAGTGCAAACCACAGACTATCTCTGGAGGTTTCCATGACAAACAATACTAATTAGGAATCATTTTCCCCTGGTTTTTTTCAATCAGGTCTGGAGGGTGGAAATGAAAGGCAGGAGTGGTGTGTGTGTGTGTGTGTGTGTGTGTGATATTAAGCTCAGGATCATCAGAAAGATACACAACAAATCTCAAACAATTACACATCACATGACAGCCATGTTAGATTTCTATGGGAAAAAATGACCAATTGTTGCACCTTTCACATACAGAGTTAACGGGGTATTTGCAGTGAACTTAATGCAGCCATGAGTGCAGCACATGTAGTGTGAGTTTTACCAAAATAAAAATTATGTTTTACAGTTTGATCTAGCACAGATACTGAAAATGTTAAATTTGGGGAAAAGGGACCCTTGTATGGGATTGGTCCTCGGTACCGGGAGACTAAAAGATGGATTGGTGCATCACTAGTCTGATCCCAGGATTAAGAATTCAAACATTTTCTTTGCTATATAATTCACTATCAAAAAGCTTTTATCTGAAATGTTTCAGATAGATCGGGCATGCACGATCAACACCTGGACAATCAACAAAATATACAAAACACATGCAATGGCATTCAGCAGTGACGTCTTTTAACATTCCCACGGTCGTCATTTTAATACATAGATATCAATCAGAATCTGGACTTGGAGGAATACCTGCTGGATTGCTCTGTGGCCCTAAACAGGAAGAAGGTGATCTTCTTCCAGAGAAAATGGAACTAAATACTTTGGTGACAGCAGAGGGCGGAGCGAGTGAAAAACCCTAAACGGAGAACCTTTGATTAAAGAAACAAAAGATTGCGGCCATGATAGGAAACAATAGATTCACAGGAAATGTAACTGATTACTTGCTTCGGTCATTTACTAAGGAGAAATGCCAAATTTTTCCCAGTTGCAGCTTCCCAGATGTGAAAATGTGCTTGCTTTTGTGTCACTGTAAACAGAAAGCCTTAAATTGTTGGTTACATTAAGAAAAAAAATGTAATTTTAAGACATAAATGTGAAAATGTTAACTTGGGATGTCCATCTGTCATAGATTTTGACAATGTCTAGAAATATTTAGAATAATCAATTAAGTAATATTAATAAAAAAATAATAAATATTAGGTAGTTGTTATTCTTTATATAGATCTGATATGCTGTGATTTGTAAGTAAGTCAACAGACAATCAAAGGCTTGTTCTAACCTTAATATCCATCCTTGTGTGTTTGAATGCAGCGTGTGGTGTGTGTGTGTGTCCGTGTGCGTGTGTGTGCATGAATGTATATGTCCCGCATATGAGTGTACATCTAATGATCCCTGTGTCGCCCTCTTTGTGTCTCCCACACCTCCCCTTCTCATTAGGGGCGACGCCTGAGTGGATTAACCACACACACACACACACACACACACACACACACACACACACACACACACACACACACACACACACACACACACACACACACACACACACACACACACACACACACACACACACACACACACACACACACACAGCTAATGAAAGTAGAGCCCATCAAAGAGAATCTATCCATCACGGTTTAGAAAAGACAAACTGTCATACAACACGGATTTGTCCTCAGTGCAAACCAGAAGCCCCTTTCTGACAGGAGACTGGTGTGTGTGCCTGTGCTTGCATGTGTGTGTGTATGTCTGCATGTGTGACAAGGCCAGGAGCCACTAAACAATATGCATTTGTAGAATGTGTTCGTCGGCCATTGAGATCGTGTTGTACGTGTGCGCATTCAGAGCGAACTGCAGATGAAACTAATCAGGTTAGTAACTGAATGGGATGAGAAAACAAAACAGGGCAGGATGGAAGGAAGGAAGGAAGGAAGGAGGACGGAAAGAAAGAAAGAAATTGAGGTGTCAACCTACTTGATTGGGTTGATTAGGAAAATAAATAGAGTCAGACCGTTCTGCTAAACGACCAGATGTCTCTTCTGTCTACCTGCTGTGTCACTAACGGAAAGAAGGTAAGACTGAGAGCAGAGCCAGATGGACAAAAACATAAAGAGAGGAGAGAGAGTGAGAAGGAGACACAGCAGACTCTGAGTAGAGGATGAGAGCGTGGTCCAACTCCCCAAACAGAGAAACAGAGTGAGTGTGGACCTGGCAACAGTAAGCCAGCAACGCCGGACATGCTCCCAGCTCCACTTTCACGATGTCGGAAGACGCGGTCCGTAGCAATAACACTGTGATAATAAAAGGATGTCCTTCACTGTGATTATGGCCACAACAGAAAAAGCAGTCAGATATGAAACACACACAAGCGGACAGCAGCGAATAACTCATATTCCCAGGCAAGAACAACTTCGAGAGCATTACGGGCTTTAACTATACCGTATGCATGAGAATGAACAAGTGAACCATGACTATATGTGAGGGTTAAAAAGTAGATGGACTGGTAAAGGAGCAGCAAAATAAAGGAGGCAATGTACTGGCTTCGGTCAGAGTAACATGGCCTCAAACGTGCAGGGGCTGACTTTCATCCTAACCGCTTCACAGTCAGCTGCAAACTGCCCCAGTGCATGCTGGAAGTCACAGTCTGATGCAGCCCTTAAGCCATCAAACTGCACACCCTCATCCGCCCACCACACCAAACTGACTGTGTACATAAACCTCACCGACAGAATCAGTGAAAGGACACAACCTTGACGGAGCCCAACATGAAGAGAACACACTTACTTCTGATAATACAGACACAACTTTCACTTTGGTTACATAGGGACAGAAGGGCTTGGAGCATACCATATTCCTGCAGCACCCCCCGCGAGATGTCACGAGGCACACGATCATGAGTTTTCTCCTGGGCAACAAAACACATGTAGACTGGGTGGGCAAACCCATGACCCCTCCAGTATTTTAACAAGGGTAAAGAAGCGGTACACTGTTTCATGAGCGGAGCGCTGCAATAATTAGAGAGTAAAGCAAAGGTGCTAGAGGCTCATTTGCCTGATCTTAGCGGTTCAGTGATGTGCGGATACTTTAAATTGTGTACAATTTTTGTTGAGGGCAAGGCCGGCTGGGATTTGGCAACGGCCATCAAAGAGAGACTTCAACCCATACAACAGAAGTCACAGCAATATCAACGGTACATGAGCAGGGTGAAATAGCAAAGCTATACCTTCAGATACACTATGAACATCCATGCTGCATCTGCAGAACTAAATTTATTGTTTGATTTCATCTTTTGGCACCGACTAGAATCCAAACAATGCTGATTCTGCAGACCGTGAGCCAATGGAAGTCAAAGTGGTATGTGCAAATAACAGATGAGACACCGCACTAGGTCGTGAGGGGAAAATAGGGGTGGATTACAACAGTGTGACCGACAGTGAACAGATATCAGTGTCAGGGCTCTGGTCAGGATTTACTGACAAGCCGGGAGCGATGCTGCGGATGTACCGTTGGAGTGATGTATTTTGATATGGGTGGTTTGGAAATGTGACAAGGTTAGGCAGAGCCACTGACGGGTCTGAGAGGTAAAGCACAATCAGCTCCAAATAACGACACAGGGAGGGGAAGGAGAAAACCTGACAGTACAGTACAAAGGAGATGAGTAGAAAGATGAGGAGTAAAGGAGGAGATTGTGCTCCTACCCTTCTTGACTTTCTTAGATGGCTGTTTCTTCTTGATAAATTTGGTGGCCTCCTGTGGAAGTTCCAGCTCCTCCCCATCACCAGCCACCTCTGCAATGGGCTCGACACCTCCTGAATGACAGGTAGAGAGAAACCATTAGCAAATCTTTACATTTATAGTTCTACAAATTTACACTCGGACAGCAGCCTTCTACAGCTGGCCAGCTAGCAACTTCATTAAAGAAGGCAGGGTTTAAAGGTGCTATTTGTAAGTTATTGCTGTCACTACATAGCCAGTGTTAGCATTAACATCTGCTTATTTACTTAGTCTAGAAGAAACATTACGAGTTCGGCATCAAACTTCATTCCTTTACTCGCTACTTCTTCATCTTCTCATGTTGGACTGAGGCAGACTGGACGCTACAGTGGCTAACGATCGCAAAGTGGTATTACGAGACGGGACGGGCCAGGGCTAATGGGTTAGCACGCTAACTTCAGTAAACTTCAGAAACAGCTGTTAATGGTAACGTTGGCTATGTAACTATAGCAAAAACTTACATATAGCACCTTTAACTGCCTTGCATGAAGGCATCTTGACAGGGAAATGTTTTTCATCCTCCACCCATGTTTCGCTTACAGTTCTGAGATTTGAACTAACAAATTTGCAGCCCCAGAGACTTGCGGTGTTCCTGCACAGAAAGCATTTCAGCCGTGTTTTTCAGTCGTCCGTCTCAAACGTGTCTGGTGGAACAGATGCTCTCCTATTTTCATCAATTCAGCGGTCTAGACAGGCCGCATAACAGACCGCGAGTGTGTAGTGCAAGTTAATTTCCTTCCATTTTATGTGTATAACTACAGTGATTGCGCGTTGTACAGCTCAATTCTGTGCCCGAACGCCTCCTGTGTAGACCCATACTGAGCTGCGAAGCTGCTGCCCTGCAAATGTGCTGCTCACGTTGCTCCCTCCGTGTGGACACGGTGTTATTCGTCTTTGTGTGCACCGTGAAGCTAAAATCGTATTCATGGGTTTTGCGTCACGTACATTTTTTATTCTGTGTGTGTCTGAGTGCAGCTTGGAAAATCCTGCCTTTGCAGACATTTAACGTGGCATTTTCAAGTACTGCATATCCGGCCCTTACATGTATGTGAATGATTGCTCTACTCTTGAAGGCAATATGCACTGACGGCATATGACACATGTCAAAACACCAGCACCTACTGTTTACTATATACTCTAAGCCTGCACACCAGCAGCATCTTGAAGTGCATCTCTGCGGGCTGGGGCGAATCACCTATTTCTCATATGTCACTGTACTCTTTCCCCAGCCTTGAAGCACGCTGGCTCTCGGGAACGGCGGCATTTTTTTCTGTGACAACTTCCTTCGTGTCACATCAAATGTCAAATGTGCGATGCACTTGATTCTACTTTCCGACATCTTCCAAGTTAGAGTGCTAACGCATTTAACTGTTGCAAGCTGGATCCCTTGATCTGTAAAAACATTAGGTTGGGCATAACAGCGTGCTAGCAGGTTTGGATGCAACGAGAAGCAGCACCGTGAGAAGCCCAGTTCACTTTGATTATGCGTACATGAGACGATGAAAAATTAAACAAAATGTTCTGTCACACTGAAGTTCTTTGGTGAGTACTTTTTACTAGTTCTGTAACATGATTTTTTATTTATTATTATTTCCATTTCTCTTTTGCTGGGTATCACTGTTATCAATTCATTGGAGATCACCCCATGATTTACAATAACAACTGTCGTTTCCAGTGTTCTGTCTTAATGCTGTATTCCGAACAGGTGTAGTCGAAGACACATGTCAACTACGATGGACATTAAAGTTGTACTGTTTTGTCGTCAACATAAACAAGAAATTATTGGTCACCAATATGTAATTGACATTTCTATTTCCTACTATACCTAATATGTGACACAGAGTTCTGCTCCAACTTAATTATTGATGCAGTTATTCCTGCATCAGGCCCAGTTCTTCATCAAATACAACATTTTCTAAATTATACTTGTGCCTTTGACTCCTGCGTCCACGTGTGTCTTCTCAGTGCATTTACAGAAAAATGGATACACTAGCTGTTTTTTGGAGGTTTTACAAAAGAAGTAATGTAACATGGATGTGTGTGTGCAGTGGGCAGTGTGTGTGTGTGTGTGTGTGTGTGTGTGTGTGTATGTGTGTGTGTATAAACATGGATGGGTGAGGGTGTGATTGTGTGTGTGTCTGTGTGTGTGTATGTCTGTCTGTGTGTGTGTGTGTGTGTATGTCTGTGTGTGTGTCTGTCTGTGTGTGTGTGTGTGTGTGTGTGTGTGTGTGTGTTTGTATAAACATGGATGGGTGATTGTGTGTGTGTCTGTGTGTGTGTGTGTGTGTGTGTGTGTGTGTGTGTGTTTGTATAAACATGGATGGGTGATTGTGTGTGTGTGTCTATGTGTGTGTGTGTGTGTCTGTGTGTGTCTGTGTGTCTGCGTGTGTGTCTGTGTGTGTGTGTGTGTGTGTGTGTGTATAAACATGGATGGGTGAGGGTGTGATTGTGTGTGTGTGTGTGTCTGTGTGTGTGTGTGTGTGTGTGTGTGTGTGTGTGTGTGTGTGTGTGTGTGTGTGTGTGTGTGTGTGTGTGTGTGTGTGTGTGTGTGTGTGTGTGTGTGTGTGAGATGAAATCCCTGCTAGAATCCCATGGATCAGTCTGGATTTAGGGAGCTCCTGAGGCCGATGAATTGGACGCCTTGTCTCTTCTCTGTCCCACCTCTCTGTCTCCTCTTCATCCCCCTTTGTCATTACTCTCTTCCCCTCTCTGTCTCCTCTTCATCTTTTTCCTCTCCTCCCTGTCTGTATCTCCTCCCTCCTCACCCTTTATTCTTGCCTACCTCTCCTCATCGTTTCCTCTTCTTCCCCTTTTCCTCTCCACTCTCCTTCTGTCTACTCCTCATTCATTTGTCTTTCTCTCTCCTCTTCTCTTTTCTGTCCTGCTTCCTCGTCTTATTCCTCACCCACCTCACTCCCTCTGTCCATCACTTTTCCCACATTTTCTTATGTCCATTTTTCCTTCCCTCCCTCCTCCTTTCATCGCTCCCTTTCTCCTCATTTCCTCTCCTCCCTGAGGATTGTGTCCAGTTTCATGGGACTTTCATTTAACATGCACTGCACACACATGCCTTTGTGTTGTGTGTGTTTGAGCGTGAACGAGACAGAGTGTGTGTGTCTGCCATCATGTCTACCTTAAGGTGTCTGAGAATGTGTGTGTGTCTCCATCTCCCCCACTGCTTCTTCGGCTGTGTGTGTGTCTGTGTGTGTGCTCGCGCAGATTACCCTAAGCCCTCTCTAATATTTATCCTGGCCTTTTCTAAAGCCAATCTTGTTCTCTTTGGTGAGAGCACAGTCTGTGGCTTCACACGCACGCACGCACACACACACACACACACACACACACACACACACACACACACACACACACACACACACACACACACACACACACACACACACGCACACACACACACACGCACACAGACACACACAGACACTCACAGTTGTTTGAAATGGGATATGCCTCGCTCTTAATTGGGCAGGTGTTTTTCTAAGGCGAGTCGTTTTTTTTAACGCTGTCTTACAATTTCATGGGGAATGTGTGGGTCTGTGTGTGTATGAGTGCGTGTGTTTTTCAACCTCAGTCTTACATCAACATGAGGTAAGGACATAGCCCACCTCTGGAGCAACTCTGAAACAAAATCACACACACACACACTCTCACACACACTCTTAGCGCTGCTGACCTCTCATGCATTCCTCCCTCTCTCTCTCTCTCCTCCTCTCTCTGTAAATAGTAGGCGTAGTACTGCCTGGTCAGAGTTGTGGTGTGTATCTGTGTTTCCCTCGGCCGTGGTCAGGTCTATATTTGTCTCACTGGTCGGGTTATCAGTTTTAGACAACCCTGAGGTTTAGACTCTATACTCTGCACCACATCACACTTCAACACCCAGGAAAAGCAGCAGGATGGAAGATGACACTGTCATTACAGTTGTTATGTTATGGAAGTTGTAAAAACACAATGGTAGCAGTAGTAGTCATATTAGTTCATATATGTAAAGTAGCACAAAGTAGCCCAACTCTATTGGTGTTACTACACATATAGGGCTGAAGTTGTGATAATGGTGACGCTTTAGTAGCGGCAATAATAGCAGGCGCAAGTTGTTGAAAGAACTGTATTAAAACCATCCGAGAGAATTTTATTTAATGAACCAACTTAACATCAGATGAGAATATACTTTTTGCTGACTACCAGCGGTTTAACTCATCACCTTGATGTAGAGTCAGAAGTAAAACAAACTTTTGAAACTTCCAACCGGAGGGGGCGATGAAACGTTTATTTTAAGCCAGGTATTAAGTTACTCTCTAGGCTGTTTCCAAAACTGTCTCAGACCATCCAAAAATTTCCTAAACTGCACCCAAATTCTCTCATGTCCTTGACAAGTGCCAAACTTTGCCAAAGAGTTTTACCACTATATCCAAAAATGCCCCAAAACAACCCAAAACTCTCACAGTAGAAGAAGTCGTAAAAATTGTGTGAGCATTAGCAGTATTATCAGCAGAAAAGGCAGTGATAGTACTCTGATAGTACTACTGATTAAGTCTGAATCAGTTTCAGTCGCTGCAAAGTCTTAATCGCTGTACTGCAGTACAGTGACAGGGATGTAAAATCTGCATGCTCTCTCTTTCAAAAGCTGAAACATAACATTCAGCACCATGGTTGGCTCCTCAGCTTGTTGGTGTCACCGGGAAGTCTCCCGTTTCTGTTATTAAAGACTGGATGTCTGTCAAATTTAGAGCCAGTCGGAAGGATTAGGACAGTTTGTTACCACTACAACTAGCACCAGTACAATCATTACTAATGACATTGACTCTACTTAGATCCTCCATCCTTTGTAACAGATGTGGAGGATGCGCCAATGTTTTTAAAGTCAGTTTTGCCACAGAACATACAACAACGGGTTTTGAGACGTTTTGGAAACAGCTGGAAAGGACATATTTGGAGACAGTTTGCAGGGAAGCTGAGTTGATTTCATTGCCTGGTTTTGGGAAGCAGGGGAAGATCTTGCCATAAATTGGAGAATGATTTGTGCAGTTATAAAATTTTCTAAAATTAGATGTTTTTACAGTTTGGGGCATTCAAGGAGATTTAAGGAGCAGTTTGAGAGGTTCAGGGGCCATCTGAAGACGTTTAGAGACTGTTTAGATATGGTTTGTTTCAGTTTTGGGAGAGTTTGAAACTGTGACATTTTTATGGTAGTTAAGGACAGTTTGGGGCACTTTAGAGATTGTTTGGACAGCTTGGTGCAGTTTTCATGTAGTTTAGATATATCTGGGGACAGTCTGAGAAATGTTGGACAGTTGTGGGTCTGTTATATATAGATGGCGATGGTATGGATCAGTCCATGACAGTTTGAGGACAGCTTGAAGAAACTTCCAACCATCTTGTGACAGTTTGGGACACTGTAGGACACTGTGGGACAGTGTGGGACCATTTGGGCTGGTCTGTGACAGTTCGGGGCCGCTTCGGGCCAGTTTTGGAACAGTTCTGGACAGCTTGGCTGAGGGGTGAAGCTGCCTCCAATACACAGCTCTGTCTTGGTCTGCCGTGTGGAGACACTAGCGCATTCCTGCTTTATTCTGGGCTGCGGTTTGAAGATGGGGGTGACACTGTGCTGCTGTGGTTACCAGCAATTTGGCTGTTGGCTTTACGCTGTTTCAACCCCCCCTCAATGTACACGTCTTTGTACACACACATACAGACACGTATAGTTTGTTAGACCCACAAATTTGCTCACAACCACACATACACACACACACACACACACACACACACATCAACTTGCTTTTGAAAACACACATCAAAAGCCAGGAAGTGTGATTCCTTTAAAAACTGGTGTGTGTGTGTGTGTTTGATTCAGACACCTGATCTCTTCTGTCTCAACCTGCAAGTCACTTTTCACTACAACAAAATCATTCTCTCATACAAACACATTAAATAAGTTGCTTATATGCTGAGTATTGTCGATGGAGATCTCTCCCATTCCAGTAAAGTGACTAAAAAGCACACAAATGTAACTAGGCGCCTGTAGACAATGACTCATAGCCCAAAATGAAATCCTTTAGTTTGTAAAGAACAGTGAGAAATCGCCCCAGGCTGAAAAACAACAACCATCTAACATTTTAGATTCTTTGAAGGATGAGCCTCAGGTAACGATCGGTTCTTCGCGACACAGAGCTGTTGTTTCTGTAGGTTTCTGGAGGAGAACACCACATAGACAGAACAAAGGCAGACTTCACCTACACTTACGTGTATTTTCCTTTGTTCTGAGTCCACTGGACGTACACATACACACGCATACGTACACATGGGCACCCGCATTCATACGCACACACATACATGCACACAAACACAGCCCATCTTCTCCCCTCTCTTTAAGTCTAAAATAGATGCACGCCCCAAACCACAGCTACCAGTGGAACACTGTGAAAATAACTGCAACACACACACAGGCACTATAGGGGTGTGTGTGGATAGGAGGATGTGTGTGTGTGTGTGTGTGTGTGTGTGTGTGTGTGTCTGCTTGCTTTTAATCGAACATAAGCAAACTTAGAGGAGAGGAGAGGAGAGGAGAGAAAGGAAAGGACACGACAATACATTACTGTCAGAAAATGTAGGATTCCAAACATTAGATCAGAGAAAAGCGTATGGCACAACAGTGAAAAGGGAAGAAGAGAAGGAAAAATTACGTCAGAAGAGAACAAAAAAAAAGGCCTAGTGCTCGCTGTGTTGCACCGAATCCAGGAAGCCTTATAGGGCTCTTGAAGATGAAAAACTGATCACAGGGAAGAAAAAAAAAAGTTCCTCAGGCACTCTTAGGCAGAGCAAGGACATGAGACGTACTAAAAGCTTTTGTTTAGTCAGGCACATTAGGTTCTGACCTCACGTGGTCTTCTTCAGGGTGGAAACAGTAAAAACTGATTGTTTACACCTGCTGCTCTTTAAAGACAACACACTGGAACATCGCAACGCATAACGCAAACGCCATCGCAATAACGTCAACATTAATATCAAAAAAACAGGAGGAGAGAAGTCATATCACTCAAAATAATTTGGTCACATCAGTAGAGGTGATTATTAAGGTTTTTAACAGAAAGGGCTTTATTGATTTCCTCATTCAAACCTGGAATGATCAAGGCCTCAAATTTAAAGATCCGAAAGGTTTCCTTGTGCAGCAGTGTCTTGAGAAAGCCCCCCCTGAGCACCACATGCAACCATTGCCCCAATGTACTGCAGAAGAAAGATTTCTCAGATTTAATGACAGGTTCAACATACAAAAATAAACATTGCATTAAGTGTAACGCCACATATGTGACGTAACGCCCCGCTTATCCCTGTAAACGTTTCAAGTCAACTCAAGTTTTATTTATACAGCCCAATATCACAAATCACAAAAGTTGCCTCAAGGGGCTCAACAATCTGTTCACCATACAACACCCTCAGGTGAAGGCAAAACTCCCCAAACTAATGTTTCTACATCGGACATTTCTCCTCTCCTTGCTCGACCTGGAGTTTTGTTTTTTGTTTTTTTACACATGATAAAACCGAAAAAGAGAAAAAAACAGAAACCGCCATCAAAGCCAAATAAATAAAAGACTTTTAGAATGCAGGTTGAAAGAGAGAGAAAAAACGCAGGAAAAAAAAGCAGAACACAGTAGAGAAGAGACAGAGACAACACAAGACAAGACGGAGTGTTGCCAAAAGTGTTGCTTACTCCATTAAAATAACTGATCTAGAGAGATTAAGTGTGTATATACAGTACAGTATGTGCGTGGGAGACGACTTTAATCTACACACCTCCGTGGTTGAGGTCAGTTCAAAGCTATGCTGACAGCACGCTGACTAATGAACCATGTGATAAACACTCCTGATTTCACCAGGTGTGTGTGTTTGTGTGTGTGTGTGTGTGTGTGTACAGAGTGCAGCTGTTGAGGCCAATTTGTCTGAATGATGTCATCAGGGTGGAAGAGAAGGGAGAGAGAGATAAATACAGTGGGAGAGAAAAAGCACATGTAACTGGGATCAAATCAGCAATAACGCTGATGGTAACAGTTGCATATGTGAACGTTAAGAACATTATCTTAATTTATTGGTAAAAAATAATAATCATTTGTCTCAATGTACAGGAAAACTTTGCGCATACATCTCATCATTATACAAAACAGCCCCCACGACATTTTGCATTTCGGGCTCCATTAACTTCATTTGTGTCCGTTTCCCCGTCCTGTAGAGAATTAGGTAAATACAGATGATGTGATGTCACGTCACCGTGTAAAGGTTTGGGTGTCAGTCTGTCCAAATCAAAGAGACAGGGACTCTTCCCTCAGCCGCCATTTTGTACTGACCTTCAACAAACTTCAGCTCAGAGGCTCAAAAATAGTAGCAGGAAATAGACCAGAATGCAATGCAGCTACAAAACATGCCTGGCGTTTGAGTAAGGACAGCAACTCGTAGCTCCTACACTGTGTCACTCATACCTGAATTTAACACCTTTATGGTTGTTCCCCAAATGTTGACCTGATCGATTTTAGGAAATGTAGGACATCACAAAGGGAAGTGGACACAGGGAAATGAATTATGGAAAGTAGGAACATCAGTATATATATATATATATATATATATATACATACATATATATATATATATACACACATATATACATACATATATATCATACATCATTTTGTTTTTCTTTTAACAAAAGCAGCTCCTGTAATTTGCCCGTGGCTAAATTCCCATCTGGCTGGACCAACGGGTTTCATTACAAGGGAGAGGGGGAAATATTTTATTCCTCATCCTGCCCTGTCATATTAATCTTGTCCATATTGGGCTTGATTTTCATGGGGATTCACTGATGAAGTAAATGTTGCATAATTCTCATTTTCTTTCCACCTTAACTTGCTCTGTACATCCGTCTGTCCTTTGCTTGAAGCACACCCTCCGTCCGTGCCCTGCTTTCTCTCTCTCTCCCTACTTTTGGATTGAACTGTGAACCTTTAACAATGACAGCGATGATCTCTCGGTATGTGTTAAGAAGCCGGTGGTGTGTGCACTAAGGTTTTTATTTCCAGGAAACTCTCACATAAACACATTTTCATAGATACACACACTCCCGACCAAATGAAGTGGTGCTTGTTGTGTGACATCCCAATGTGTGTGTGTGTGTGTGTGTGTGTGTGCGCGCGCGCCTGTCTGTGGTCTTGGAGGGAAACGGTTGCCGCCTGTGTTGTTGGAAACGTAAACAAATGTGTACGTTTACGGGTGGCTGAAAAAGCAACATCTGAGACGGCTAACAGACGACTGTTTACTGAAGCGCAGCGTGTGTGTCGTGCATGTGTGTGTGTGAATTTTGACAGCAAACCCAAGGAGAGAGGGGAGACCACATGACAAGGTAACATAAACAAAAACACACTCACTCTCTCCCTCTCCACTCTTGCATGCTCACACACACACACACACACACACACACACACACACACACACACACACACACACACACACACACACACACACACACAATTAATTGATTCAGTTATGTTCCACTGAACTTTGTGCTGAATTACTGTAATCACTATAATGACTTTTAAACAAGCCTTCAAAGTTTTATAGACTTTTCTTTCTCTCTCTCCACACACACACACACACACACACACACACACACACACACACACACACACACACACACACACACACACACTTAACAATATTCATTCTCAAAGACAGAGAGTTTATCTATAAACCTTCGGAGTGTTATAAATTAGTGGTGTAACCGCCTGTATTAGTCCCGAATGAGTCGTTACAGGATGTTTGGTCCGATACCCGACTTTCTTTGGTTCGGTGTGGCCCTGTGCACAATAATAATTACTCTTAAATTAAGTCAATACCGTCAAATTAGACCCACGTCTTAGGACATGCGGAACACCACTGCCGGACAGCGCTAGTGTTACAGCTGGGACAAATGAGAAGTCAGAGCCGGGAGAGCCCCTGGTGTTATTTAGATCTGGTGTTGAAAGCGTTTCCCAGCGAGTTACAGCAACATGGGACAGAGCGCTGTGGATCAGACAAAGACAAAACACTGTTGAACTGAAGTCGAGGACGTCTCTGGAAACACAATCTATCAAACATCCTACTGTTGAACCATTCGCGATGGCATCAGCTGGAAGCTTTTATTTCGGTGCTTGAGCCCTGCTTTAATGTTCCTTCACGTGTGCGTCAGCCAACACACTGTGCCTGACCTGTACGAATCAGCACGACATGCGTACAATCATATTCAGATCATCATCATGTTACATATTTGAGAACATGCAGTCTAGAAGCATTATTACTGACTCACGGACATTTGTGTTGTTTCTTTCTTATTGACCATACGTCCTTGTTTTAGTGCCGTAGTCTCTACAGTTATGAGACACTGCTGTAACCAGGCCCAGTGAACCTGCATGAATAGAACATGCGACAAACAGACTCAGATACTGTCACTCAACTACGCGAAACCAGAGCGATCTCGTCACAATTTGTTTTTAGAAGCTATTTTGGGTCAGTACGACATAATTAGACAAAAATGGCCGATTTTACGTTTTAGTTTTTTTGTGTGAAACCCAGAGAGAAGGCAAATGAGGAAAAGGAGGAGGACAAGGAACAGATGAATTAAGAGGCAGGGGAGGGAGGGAGGAGGAGAGAAGACAGACTGTAATTGATGATCTTGTCAGAAAGACCTCTATAAACTTCAGCCAAGACTAAATGAGCCATAAGGTGTGTGTATGTGCGTGTTTGCGTGTGAAAGAGTGTATGTATACTTATGACTTTATGAGTGTGTCTAACTTGCAAATGTGACTATACGTTTTTGCATATATCCATGTTTTTATGAGTTTGCCTGCGCCGTATATCTGACGTGGACGTACACAGTACGTGTGTCATACGTATGTACCTGTAGTGTTTTTTGCATATGTGTGTGTCCGTGGGTGTGTTTATAGATGCGTTTAAATACGAATGTGTGTGTTGGCTGTAAAGTGTAGTATGAATAGGCTTCATGTTTTTCCCTTCCGAGGCCTAAAATCATCACCAGGGGAAAAGCTTATATGAGGCTGTCCGCCACACACAGACACACAGACACACACACACACACACACACACACACACACACACACACACACACACACACACACACACACACACACACACACACACACACACACACACACACACACACACACACACACACACACACACACACACACACACTCATAAGTACCCAGATAGAGCTTTAAAGAATGCAACTGATTCATCTCATTTCACCACTACTCATTTTTTTTCTTAAGCTGTTCAACTGTGCAAAATCAAGACAGATAAAGTAGATAGTGAAGGGATTTAAATATTAACTGAAGCAAGGACTATTTTTCACTGCAAATGCTGTTCAGAAACTTCTGTTCTGGTCCGAGCACAACGTGTTTAATTTCAACTCTCCTCCCAAGTATCAAGTACAGCCCCAGATACCTGTTTGTATGGTCCACCGATCTCCTCTGAACAGATATCTTATAAGTTCAGGTGGATATTTACTCATTCCCGTTACTGAACTTCTGTCAATCAATATCAATTCTGTGCATTTTGAAAACCGATCAAATTGCAATCACTGAAGAAAGCTGTGAGATACGGTTAAAAGCTCTGGAAAAAGCTAATAAGCGGAACCTTCAGTTTAGAGTGTCTTATCTCAGATATGTGTTTCCAAGGTCAAGAATTATCACGAAGGCACAACAAAATGAGACGTTTGCCCTTGCCTTCCATTACAAAGATGACTGATCTGCCACCGCTATGGTTAAGGTTAAGGAAAGATCTAGGTTACGGTTAAAAGAAACCGGCAGGAGAAGAACCGTTGGAAACTGGATGCGTCTCAGGTGTCACGGTAAGAGGCTTTGGACGCCCAACCGTCTACCTCAACCATCCAGCCCTAAGAGATTTAGTGGCACCAGAACAATGTCACACAACATCCTCCTTTACTTCTACGAGGGGACGGTCCTTTGAGTAAAAGAGGTCGCAAGTCAGGAAAATGTAAACCTAGGTTGTTTAAAGTATGTTAACAAGCCGTCTATTGTTTTCCTCGGGAGGAGATTCGAAGAGAGACCCATTTACACCGACACTAATTAGAAGCCTAAATAGAATTAATTAGGCTTCTAATTACCCTAATTAGCTTGTATGTAAGAAGAAAAAATATTTGAAAGGCCAGAGAGCTAAAGGGACTGCTGTAATGTGAGCTACTGTTAAAACCGCTCTCCAAGATGCAGGTTAGGTGAAGCAACAGTTGTATTATTTATAGTACCACTAATGACACCTATTCTGATTGGGCCCATTTATTAACTTAACAAATACCATATCCATTTCACGCGTGTTTAAATCAGTGGTAACAAATTGAAAAATGCTTATGAGAATTTACAACTGCACAACTGTGCACCGCTTGGCTCAACTTTAGAATTTGATTTAACATTTCATGATGGAACTTTTATTATTCATGGCAGAGCGCTTCTATGTCAAGGACACACTGAACGAACGGACACATACTGTACAGCTTTGTCCACGTCTGAAACCGTGTGTGCACATTTACTGCATCAGCTCTTCATGCCTGGTTTTCTTCACATCATATCCCAACTTTCGTCCTAATCTCATTTCCATTCTCCTTCCCTCCCCCTCGTCCCTTCTCCTCCCTCTCCTCACTCACCGGGAGCCGCCAGGTTCTGGACCTGGGCGGGGACCTGGACGTTTGCCTCGGAGGCCAGGGTGAGACGGCCTCCCTTGCCGATGCGATCACACAGCAGGGTGATGTGCTTCTTGAGGCGGGTGGTGTCTCGGGGGAGGCTCAGCACGGGACCTCCCGTCTGAGCCAGAGACGTGGCCTGGTCCTTGGGGCTCCGCGACAAGCAGCTCCGCAGGAGGTGGGAGACGGCAGCGTCGCAGCTCTCCTCCCAGCCCTGAGGAGACAGGAGGCAGATGAGGAGCGAGGACGCAAGTGTCCTGATGCTGGTAATTCACAGTGTCAAAAAGAAACGGGGGTAGAGGGAAGGGAGACGAGGGAGAGTAGGTCACGGGCAAGACTGAAAGGAAGGAGCAGAAGGAAAAAAAGGTCAAGAATCTAGATGTTTTCGTGTTTGGTGGGATAATGGCGGTGGCTATGTGTCTTTCTGTTTTTTCTCTCTACTTTCTCATTTTATCTTTAATCTTTATTTCTATATCTATAATTTTCATGTCAGTCGACTGGATGAACATTCAATTCTGTGTGAATAATGTAAAAAGCCGATTAACGATAGGTCAGGGCCAAAACAAAATAACAGAAACAAAGAGCAGGAAAGCAAAAGAAAGAGGGGGATAGGACGACAAGGGGAGGAGGACAAGGGACAGGAGATGGAGGAAAAGTTGAGGAAGAGAAGGAAACAAGAAAGGAGAGGATAGGAAGGATTGATAAGAACGGGGGAAGAAGGTGCAAGAGGAACAGGGTAAGAGCAGATAGAGGAAAGAGAAGAAAGGGAGGGAAAAAAAAGTGAAAAGTAAAAGAAAGACGAGGAAAACGTTCAAGAAAATGGATTAGAAGATAAGCCAAGGATAAGGAGACAGAGCACAAAAGGAGAGAAGTAAGGGAAGGAAGGAGTCGGAGGAAGAATAGGAAAGGAAAGGGAGGGTGAAGAGAAGATGGAGAAGAGGCAGTTAAGATTTAATGAGCAATCATTGAACTTAAATCTTGATGCTTTAATGATGTTCTTGACATTTAACGAAATCATAAAAGCCATACCATTGAAAGGGAAGAATACACTCACATATAAACACACACACACAAACACACACACACACACAGACACAGCGGTAATAAAAGGCAGTGAGGAGATGAGAAGCATGTCTCGTCACTCTCTCTCTTTCTGTCGTCTCTGGCCAAGATATCTTGTCTAGGCATCTCTGATCTCGCTCTCTCTCTCTCTCCCTCTAACACACCCACACACACACGTTCCCACACACACACACACACACACACACACACACACACACACACACACACGCACACACACACCTGCCTATCTTGTCCTACAAACCCCTGAATCTATAACCAGCCCTCTCAACGGGTGACATTGGATGGGTGATTCTAAGGGAGGGGGGGGGGCTTGTATGTGTGTGTATGGGTATGTTGACAGGTACCCTCCCACAATCCCCTTTTCCCTACCCCCCCAGTCCCTCCCTGCCGCCATGCTGATAGGCCCCTAATGAGCCATAATGACAGGTAATCAACCCTGTAATGATGATGACAGAGAGACAGAAACAGAGACAGGGAGAGACAGAGAGAGAGAGAGAGAGAGAGAGAGAGAGAGAGAGAGAGAGAGAGGGTTGCAGAAGGTCGAGGAGATGAGATGATGACAGAGAGGAAGGCAGATATTAGAGACAGAAAAAAAGACAAGTGGAAAGATGACGGGCGAGATAAGAATGGAGGAAAGAGAAGACAGAGGTGGGGAAAAAAGAGTCTGGAAGGAGAGAAAATGAGAGAGGAGGAGCAGGAGGGGGAAGAGGAGGAGGAGGAGAGATGGGAGGAGGGTGACCTATTCTTACCACAATACCTCACCAGGTTATCAAATTCTTGGAACAACATAACTGCAGGTTTCTGTGGAAACTCGGCACACTCGTGCACGCGCACATGCTGACACGTTTGTTCCACATGCGGCCGAGGAAAATTAAATGTCTCAGTACCTAAGCTGCAGACATTCATCCTCCTCAACAAGAAGAAAGGAAGCAAAGAAAAGTGGAGCGGAGCAGCTCTGGAGCGAGGCCAACGCGACAAATTAAGACAAAGTTCCCACTAATGCAGAAGTAGGAGAGAAGTTTGTTTCCTGGACCCAGAAACAAGAGAAGGGCTCGCATTATATTATTCTCTGATCTTTGAAGCCTAAAGCAGTTTGTGTTGCTGAACATGTGCCTGAAGACTTTGGGTCAAGGCACATTTTAAGTGAAGAGTTTCTTTAAGTTAATGATCAGCATTAATTCGCACAAGAGATTCTGAAGAGACTTTTCTTCCGTGTTTTCAGGAGAGAAGTGTTTTTCAGAGAGACGTCTGAAGAGCAAAGAGACTGCTTTGTGAATACTGACCGGTATTTCAATAAAAAGGGGGCCCAAACTGCTAAATAACACTGACTGCCAGTTCAAGACACCTGACCGAGGAAGTAATGATTGTTGTGTAAGTATCATGCATCAGATCTCTTCCAAAGCCTGCATTATTTTATATATTAGGCTACCTGGGGGCAGCAGAACAAGCTGTACACTGACGTCACCCTTTAAACGTTTTATCATTTGCTCTTATACATATAATATGTTGCCTTAGCCGTTGATTAAACTGTATGAAAAATCAGCACCAGGGTCATTTTCTTTTAGCTCACACAAAGTGCAGGGCAGTTTTTTGAAAGGGGATTAAAAACACTTCTAGGTCTCGGTGGGATTGGTAAAATGGCGCTGTTGTCGCGAGGACAAACAAATCAAAGTTACACAGTAAATGGTCAAAGGTTGGTTGTACTGTTCCACTATCTGTGCATTTAAATATCGGTTTAAAAAGTGACGTTCTAGTGCTCTGAAAACTAAAGTACACTTCTGTGTGTTACACCCTCCGAGAGACGAGGAAGTGAGCGAACAATGATGTAGACTCGAGCCATGTATACTATCCAGCATGCATTGCATGGTATTTACAAAATTTATATCACATTGTGGTTTTGTTTCTGAATTTTAAATCACTCTCTCCTTGTTCAGGGGAGTGATATATTTTATTTCGATCATTATCAAAGACTGATGGAATCACCTAAAAATCACACGCCTGTCTCCTAATTTGTACGTGGGAAAAAATAACTGCGATGCAGAGTGACAACTGGACTTTTCATGACTGAGCAGTATCTGTGGAGTCAGCTCCCCCTCGGACCCCACCTTCTTGCTCTGTAAGTGACAACTTGTGTGACATAGGTTACTAACAAGTGCTGAGGGGAAGTGAAAGTTTCTCTGGATCAGACCCTCATTTCAATTGTTAACACATACATGTAAAAGTATACTGGGGGCTATAACTGTGTCTATACTGTCTGTAATTGATCTTCCTGAGTAGCTTTATTGTTTCACTGTTGATACTTTGATGAGGACGTATATACTGTAGATGGTTTTGATGATTTTCTGTTATTAAGTCTTGTAAGTCTCTTGCCCTTAAACAGTCTATGGACTGCATCAAGCATATTAGGTCCGACAAGGGGGAAATCCCGGGTGTGATTGCAACGTTAGTGGACGGCCGTGGAGAAATTATTCCCGGGCCCAGCACACAACCTTGGAGGACTCCCAAAGAGACGAGTAAAAGTTCAGACAGCAATCCCTCAGTCCTGACATCCTCATCATGGCTGGAAAAGTCATTTGAGAAGCCGGAGTTAAGGCTCTGTGAGAACAATGTCGTACAGTCAGTCTCCAGGGGAAAAAAATCATCTACACAATCATTTCCCTTGACCGAATCAGTGGATTCTTTTTTCTAAAAAAATATCTGAAAGACTGGATTTGGTACCGTTCAGCATGGAACTGTTACAGTGAACAACTTCTAGGTGTAATCAACTTTAAATATGACCAATTACTGTAAATGCTTACTGAAAATGCCAAGCCCTAACATGGTATGAGGGAACCTGTGATTTGAATGGACAGTGTGTAGAATATTTTAAGTGCACTGGAATGAGTTCACTTTACTAGCTACTTAGCATTTACAAGATCTACTGTGGTTACCAGTGAATATTAATGTTAACAGTATTTCCTTTGATATTTTAAGCCAGCAGTGATTTTTATGGAAGAAAATGTCACATGAATGAATCGTATGAATTACGGGGCCTTGTGGGTGCAGAGCTGTCCAATATGGCCATTATTCCTCGGGATTCCCTTGGGAGAAAGTTTTTTATTTTTTTATTTTTATTTGGTTGAGGTACTAGTCATATGGAACTACACCGATTCAAAAATCCATCTGATACGTTTTCATATAAAAATTACACCTGGTGAAATACAATAATGACCCTATGTGGCTCTGAAAAAGAACTTCAACTTTTCTGATTGGAAACATTTCATCCTCTCCTCAGTGGTTCTTTATGTCAACATAAGGCTCAGAGAACCACTTGACTTGGTGCTGCTAAGAACTTTTTCTAAAAATGCTCTTTACAGCCTGTAAATAGTTCTGCGGAGGTGCAAGCCTAAAGAAACATTTCTAGGTACGATATAGACATTTTTGGTTAAGTGTTCAGGAAGCCAGTACAAGGCAGGCTGTACAGCTGTATGATGGATTCTGGTAAAGTAAACAGAGGGCAGGAGAATATAGGGGTCATGCAAAAATAGCAGGCGGACCAACAGCGTCAGCAACTCTGTTCAAGAGCTGACTGACAGATGGGAAAAAGAGACGAAAGACGGAGAGAGAGGAACGAGGAACAAGCGAGGATGGCTCCGAAAAATAGGGAGAGGAAGGGGAAAGAGGAGGAAGGGGAGGAGAAACAGAGGGGAGATGAAAAAGAGAGAGAGAGAGAGAGGGAGAGAGGTAAAAACAAGTGTCAGGAAGCCAGAGAGACAGGGAAGTAGGAAGGCAGAAGAGGAAAGAGGAAGTGAGGAAGAGAAAGAAAAAGAGAAGGGGAAAGTGAAGGCATACAGCAAGAGGGAGAGATATAAATAGGGCCGAGAGAGAGGGATGGGCAGTCAACAGAGGAAGGAGAAAGAGAGAAACAAATTTAAGGGACACGGGAGAATTATAATAACAGAAACTTAATACAAGAAATGGGAAGAAACGAGGGAGGTTAGATAGAGGAAAACATGATGCAAGAGGAGAGGGTGAGGAATTAGGTAACGGCAAAAATAATTTTGATGAAGAGTTGTTGGAAAAGAGTGGGGAGGATGAGGAGGAAGAGAGTGAGGGGTGAGAGAGGAGGAGAAGGCAGAGCGAGAAGGAGTGAGGAAGTGGGAGAAGAGGAGGAATGCAAGAGAGGAGGAGGAGGCGGTGGCAGTGTTCTGCTTGGTTGCAACCAAATGAGACGTTCCGTTAGATACCACACAGATGCATTTCCTCTGCTGCTCCTCCTTTCCTTCTCTTCCTCCTCTTCCCTCTGTTCACCTCTTTTAGTGCAGACAGGAGAGCCTTCTCTTCCCCTTCGTCCTTTTCCCACTCTCTTACTCTTTTCTTCCAGATAAAGAATTCCTCCTGTCTAAAGCACAAGGTTTCTAGGAAGGAAGAAAACCTTATTACCTGGTTTTTCGATTGGAAGCCGCACATTTTTGGCATTTTTAGAGTTCTTTGCACTTTGTAACTGAGCTGAATAATCACATTATCGACGCTAATGTGACGGTTGACACACGGGTTTTAGGTCATTTGGTATTCTGTTACATTTTTCTGTGCTTTATGGAGCACAGATGTGTGTGTCTACTGGGACACAAAATGGTTGATTATTACTGCATTCTGACTTTTACCTATAATCCCAATTCAGCATGGGACCAGAGAGACCCCCCCCCTCAACTTACATTTGTGCCCCACTCTTTTCTGGTTTTACAGTTGCAGTTTGAATGCCACAGACTCTCTGCTCATGTGCCCATCCGTATTTAATTAATACAGTGCACTCACAGCAATATCATAAGCAAGTAAGTTTTGTTTTATTTGCCTTTGTTTGGGGCTCTGGCTCTTTGAACCTCTGACTGGTGAAGGTTGTGGGGGCCATATGAAGCCTGACAGAAAGCCCTAGAAAACGTTAAACCAGGACTAAAAAAAGGACTTGCAAAGTGCTGTATGCTCTTGGTGGGAAAAAAAAAAAATCATTGAATTTATATTTTGATTTACAGGTGACAATGTGTGATTTTATTTTTCTAATTAGAAAGCATTACATTCAGGGCTAAGGAAGCAAAGACAGTGTTCCTCAGACAAAAGTTGATTTTCGGTGACTAAAACTACATTTCAGCCTTGAAGTCTTTCGAATGCTGTTTCTATTTCATTTCCTTTTAGTGGTTTGTGGTTAAAAATGTAAATACAGTGTTTGTAAGGAAAGTAAAGATCATTTTCAGCAGGGTTAGTGCATTAATCAACAGAAATGTAGGTATCATTTCTAATAGTTATGTTAAATTTATGGAAGGCAAGTCGACTAACTACATTGTAATGTGATATGTACTAGGTTAGTATCTTAACATTTGACCAATGTTGTGCCAAAACTCTTAAATTATTCTTGCAGTACTTGCAATTTTTTTTATCTTGACAGTGGGATCTCTCCACTGCTGAGACTAATGATGATGAATGCTGTATAATAATATTGGATATATATATATAATAGCATATGCAAACTCCATGAATCCAATCAAATGATCACAGATCAAATTCATGGGCGATGGCTGACAGACTGACAGTGATGATAATGAATTATGGGGGAATGAATGAACCGATCAATCATTCATTTACTCAATGAATCAATAAATACAGGAGCGGTATGGGTGATGGATACGACGCAGGATGAATGGCAGACTAAATAAAAAAGTCCTTGACTCCTCCTCCTCCATCTCCCTCCTCTTCATCCCTTTAAGCCTTCTCTGTCCTCCTTTGATCCAGGTCTTCGTCCCTCTGTCCTCTTCCGTGGCTTTGTTCTTGTCCATGACATTCCTGGGATTCATCCCACAGAAAGGAAACTCAGCGAGAGACCGACTCACGCTCCCCTGGAATAACCTCACCTGCCTGGTCACAGGAAAGGTCGGAGGTCGAGCGGTAGAGTGTGATGTGGGGGAACGTCCATTATAACACCTCAACTATTCACTTTTGAGCTTCATAACTGATATTCTGCGCTTCCGCCACAATTTAATTTCATTCTACTCACTTTGGTGGGTACAGTGTTACCATAACTACGAAACTAGAAAACCGGAATTACTGTTTAATTAAAAAAATAACTGAAAACTGCGTCACCACCTCTTTCAGTATGTAGTCATAGCTCTGTATTGGAGAGTGTGTTGTGTTCTCTGAAAATAGCTGATCGGTCCACCTGTTTGTCTTAATGTTGTGGACGTGACCCTGATTACTGCTAATTCACTTAATGCCATTAATCCCATTTAAAATAACACATGCACTCACATACACACTTATGTACACAGTCCCCTGAGGCTCATCAACTGACCCTCCCAATCTATTTCTGTCCACAGCCAGGCTGTGTGTGTGTGTGTGTGTGTGTGTGTGTGTGTGCTGTAAAAGATATTTTACGTTCTGCTGTTTATGAAGACACAGATGTTTGTGTGTATGAGCGTGTAATGTGGGGCTATCAGAGGAGGCTGGAAATAGACTCAGTGGTAATGAGAGGTTCAGGGATTGATCAGAGCTATGGAAAAACTAACACACACACACCCCGCGCGCACACACCCACACGCACGCGCGCACCCACACACACACACACACACAATTTCAGAGTCTCTATGGGGTGAAAAATCTTTCATACAGGAAAAACATAGCTACACACACAAACACGCAAAGCTCAGAGTTCGAGTCAGAGGCTGATTATAGAGCAAAATATCCTCCATTCATGCTATTGTGCCCTTGAGCTCCTGTATGAATATGTGCATTGTCCGTACACACACACACAGACACACACACACACACACACACACACACACACACACAGAGGTTTAATACTTAAATCATAAACAGGTACCACAGAATGCACTCTTAGGGCACAACTGACAGGCGAGTGGTGAGTGGCAGCGAGTGTGTGTGTGTGTGTGTGTGTGTGTGTGTGTGTGTGTGTGTGTGTGTGTGTGTGTGTGTGTGTGTGTGTGTGTGTGTGTGTGCGTGTGCCTGTGCGTGTGCATGTGTGTGTGTGTGTGTGTGTAAATTCCTCAGGGACCAGAAGTACTTAATGTATTTTAAAAGTTTTAAGAGTGTGTGTTTAAGCTGGGGCTGTGTTTACTGAGTGGGCTGCCGATGGATGGACAGACACTGACATGTTAATGACCTCCGTGTGTGTGTGTGTGCGTGCGCGTGTACCAGCTGGGGTGTGTCCTGCAGCAGCGGCAGCAGCGTGGCCTCCAGGATGGCGGTCTGGTCGGGGGTCAGGCCCTGCCACAGCGACAGCAGCAGCACTAACAGGTGTGTGGCGCTCCGCAGGCGGACGAACGCCTCCTCCAGCAGAGCCCGCTCCTCTTCCGCAGCCTCTGCCAGCACCATCACCTGGAGGAGGGAGGAGTCGGTGAATATCTCGGCTAATCGTCAAAATAATCACCACTGTAGTCAGGTGATGACAGCATGGTATAGAGGGTCTCACATCCTTCTGCTTAAAGACACTGTAGACTTCTGGGTCTTTTTTGGTAGGAAATGAGCTGAATTGCTTTTTCGACCAATCCAGATGGAAGGCACTGTTCTTTTACAGTTTTGTAAATGACTTCTGACATTTCCAAAGAGCCTCAGATAAGGTCCTTCTTTTTCTCACCGTTTACAGCAATCAAACCCAGGCCTTACTTTTAATTTCATAATAAAATATTGATATTTATGACCCACAGATCTGACCATGAGATTTTTACAGGGAAGATTTCATTTTTCCACAAGCAATATCTCCTTCCATCTGAAGAATTTCAAAAATGCTATATGACATAATAAATAGAGAAAACCCATAATGTAGTCACACCATGGGTTTTATTTAATAGTGTTGTTCTGTCAGTTATGAAAATACTGTACTCACCAAGTCAATTGCTTGGAACTGGAGAGTAAGTATGGTAAGTATAGTAGGTGAAAATGAAACTTGACAGTCTGCCTGTAAACTGGGATGGACAGTTTGGATGATAATTTTACTGTTCGCCTTTGCTTTCTCTTCCAGATGAGTCAGGCTCGCCTTGGACTTGCTCCCATTTCTTGCCCCGTCTGACTTTTTTTGCCGCGTTGCCATCAGCAACTGACATGGCGAGTATGGTGTTATTCTTACTGATAGGAGTGATGGCCAAAGGTATGGAAATAAGTCCCAAGTTGTTTTAAACAATAATTATACTCTAAAGGAACACTCCACTGAAAGTTTCTCTTTTGAATGTCGCCAATTGGTAGCAGAAACAATGGATTCCCGGGGGACCAGGAATATATACTATTAAACAATGGATTTATACTACAGACTTTTGACTCCATGAGCGAGCAAACTACAAACTTCCTAGAGCCACAAATATTTTCAGTGAAAGTCTTCATTTAAAGTATTCCTATGAATAATTTTAATACTTTTGTAATGTTTTCAGGTGGATTATTCCTTTATGAATACATTATTAAACAGCAGGAAATGAGCATCAGTCCAGGCTTTGTTGAATTATGTTTGGGTTTCCAAAGAGGAGGAAGGAGATCCATGTCCTTCTGCTCATAGTCTATTATATTTTAGGGTCCGTTGGAATTAAATTCTTGCTCTGAACAAAGAACACTGGAAATCCCATTTTCAGGCTGTTCACATCACTTCTTTCTCAACTGTAAAAATGAGCTAAATAAACGTTACAGTTGCTTGGCCTCCACTTAGAAACTGCAGAATTTTCATTAACCTATTTCCATGTTTTTCCAAAGATTGCAAGGTTCAGAAACACTGAGAGGAGGAAACACAAATTTGAAATGAAGACGAGGAAAAGCAGCACAATTGGAGCTCAAGTTCGTCTAGGTTTCACTTAAGTACTCAGCTCACCGGTGTTTAACGGCGAGTAAATGCATGAATGAGGTGTGACGGGCCCAGGTGAACTCTGACCTCGAGCCAGGGGTCAATCCCTCCATCCCTCCATCATTACAACAACAGAGGAGTGGAGATGAGAGGAGCGGTGCGAACGAGTGATGACAGAGCAAGACGGATGGTGACGAGGACAACAAGAAAGGACAAGTCATTCAAAGAGAAGGAGGGAAACGGGAGACGAAGGAGGAGAGAGATGAACAGACAGAGAGAGAAAAAGAAGAGGTGAAAGCAGATCTGGGACTAATGGACGAGTGTGTGTTCAGATAAATGAGTGATCTGCAGTCCTGAGCACCAACGTATGCCAGCATTTTGTTTGACAAATGGATTCAGCACTTGCTATTTGATACTGCGAAAACAGAGCTGGAAGACTCCAAAGTGAAGTGTGTGTGTTTGCGTGTCAGGGTTAAGCAGCAATTGCCAAAGTAAGCCGTTTTGATTTGTGTAATACTAAACTTCAAACGTATAGGTACATGGGAATGAGGGCCTTCTCTATGACTTACATGCAAAGATGTAAACAGCCAGAGTTAAAACCTCCATTCACTTCCCCTTGTTTGCATGGTGACCCCAAAAAGGCCACAGCTCTCAGTCATGGCCGAGGTCACCTACGGGTGCCATGTCACCTACACCTTGCAAGTAAGCCACAAACACATTCACATACTCAATGAACAGCTAATCCTCACAAATACAGGCATTTTTGACTCTACTTCTACACTTGTGAGGACCCCTGTTGACTTAATACATTCCTCAGCCTCTGAGTCTA
The DNA here is from genome assembly GCF_016859285.1 of Xiphias gladius. NCBI lineage: Eukaryota > Metazoa > Chordata > Actinopteri > Istiophoriformes > Xiphiidae > Xiphias > Xiphias gladius. The sequence goes on along the minus strand of NC_053421.1, from coordinate 27,656,889 downwards.
ACCTTAACCATACATGTCTTACCCCCACCGTAATCTCCACCTAAATTTAACTCTAATATTCTGCCTAAAACAAACTCTGAATCCTCAAACAGCCTTTTAAAGAAGTGAGGACCAAATAGGGCTGTGTGTCAAACCTCATTCAGCTTTCGATTATGGTGACCGCCAAGGTTGAACTGCAATCTAATCAGAGCAGTCATCAGATTATTAGGCTCAGTCACTTAAAAGCTTCATCAAATACTCAAATACTGATCAAGAAAGTATTCTTTATTTACTTTTAGACAGTTATTTTTACTCAAGCCCAGGTTTTTATTAAATACAGATGCAATGAGCAGTTCAGCAAGTTTTTAAATGAAAAAAAAAGATTTAAAAAGGATAAAGAAATGTTTCTATTCCCCAAAGACTTATATCAAAAAAAAGTACTGCTAGTGAAACCTTTTCAGACGATAACCAACAATATGGTCCTCACAAAGATAGAAATTCTACCTGAAAATGGCACATAAAATCAATAACTCCTATTATATGAATTCTTGAGATCCTCATGCACACTTTCTACCATGCAACACACACACAGACACACACACACACACACACACACACACACACACACACACACACACACACACGACCCCAACCACCCTCCCCTTGGGGTCTCTGAAAGTGTGTGCGTATTGATAAAAGGCTCCTGGTCCAGTGAAGGGCTTCATTGTTGGCAGCAGCTCGGCTCCACACACTCTGATTGATGCCAGCTGAGAGAACACAAAGACACATTTAGGTCGGACACACAACCACACACACACACACACACACACACACACATACATACATATATGAACCCAAGTTTGCACATGGGCTGACACGAAGAGGTACAACAGATCGACCATCACAATAAGAGATAAACCTGGACATTTATTCTTGTAACACACACAGACACACAGACACACACACACACACACACACACACACACACACACACACACACACACACACACACACACACACACACACACACACACACACACACACACACACAGTAGCTGCTAGCTGTATGTCAGCAGCTGAACTGCTGATGACCTTAAACAACCTGCAGTAGAAGCTGAAAAGGTTGTTACCTCCTGATGTGTCTTCAATAAGGTCTGGACTTTGTTCAACACACATAAAGGGACATTCTGTATCTTACACACTTAAACCTGGTTTACATCTCAGCTGACAGAACGTTATCAGTGTTTTTGGTTTTGGTGTTGTTCTTCAACAGTCTCCAAAATAACGTGATATGAGCATCAATTCAGAATGAAGCTTGAAACTTTGTGGTGGGAATATGAAAATATTCCTCCCCTCTTACTCTTTCTTTCTATCCATCCATCTGTGCTTCATTCCATCCCAAACAAAGACACCAAACAGTCTAACAGCTCCTAATTCCAGCCAACATCTTACATTATTTCTCGAGGTACACACACACACACACACACACACACACACACACACACACACACACACACACACACACACACACACACACACACACACACACACACACACACACACACACACACACACACACACACACACACACAAACAAACAGTCGTGTTTGTATATTCACGCACAAATGCACCAAGATATGCACACACATGTACCAAAGCCACAATAAATGTACTAAAAAACACAAACACAAATCATGGGCACCTTTATCTATGCAAATGCATGATTGAAAGCACACAAACACACACACACACACACACACACACATACATATATATTATATATATATATATACAAACTATGTGGCTGTGGTTTCAATGAAGTAATTGTGGTTGATGGACTGCATGAGGTTTGGTAGCTACAAACAAGCAAGCTTGTAGAAGAACCAATCAGAAAGCAGACAAAGCTAAACACAAAAAGGAATCCCACCAAATAACAAAACCCAAGTAATATACAACAAGTCTGAAGGAAGAATTTGTTTGTGAATGTTCACATGGCTCAAAATATTGCAAACGTTGCCATGAATGAAACACTTAATGATAATGTTGCCCTAACACTACAAACGCTACCCAGGACGATAGAGTTTGATCTCAGTATGTTCGACTCTGGCATCCCGGCACAGCGTTTGGTCTGGTATGCAGCTATCAGACTGAACTGAATTATCTAAACTGAGTCAGTGTTTTCCGGAATAAAATCTCATAAACCAACCCTGTCTTGTAAAAAGGTTTTTTTATTTACTTCACATTTTTTTGATGGATGGAAATGTCAATATTCATCATTTCTTTTCCCTACAATATCTGCTCGCAGCAACTAAAGCAGGATTAGGATTTTTATGGTTATGTGTGTGCAACTCAAAGCAAAATTTAGTGTTAATTTTTCAACATGTAACCAAAACCATGATCTTTCCCTAACCTTGAACAAAAGTTTAGCGGCCTAGACCTCACTACGTGCCCGACGCGAACCCCGGTCTTCAGTGTCCTAGGCCTGTGCTTTGAACTTTGTATCATAAATGGCATAATTCTACTGTGTACCTCACGATCGTGAAGACGGAGGATAAAGTTATGGTTGCAGGGATAACTTTCCAGAGTTGTAAAATCCTGCCTTTCTCAGCATATCAGGCAGCTAACTAGGATGTTATCTACTACATTAGAATGTAAACAGTCACAGTATTTGTCTTCCTGTTTCCCCATCCTCTGATATTTCCTGGCATGCTTTGGATTTTTCTTTTTTTTTTTTACACAATTCCTGGTAGGACTGGAGAGCAGAATCACACAATTCTGGGAGATCTGAGACGCACAGTTTTTCTCGGTTCATCTCTATAGTAAAGCCGTCGGCATCATATACTTTCCACCTCCTGTCAAAACTGCTGGACGCACATGAGAGAACGCGAGCACATTTTGTACCAAAGTTCAATTTGGTAAAACTTTGGTCAGAAAACCTGGCAGAGATGTGCCACTATGGCTCATGCAGCTGCTGAGGAGAGCGCAGACGCTATCTTCACTGAAGTCAATGGCCTTGCTCTTGGCAATGTTGCACTTGCACACTCAGCGTTAGAGCGGAGTCAGTCCCACTTTGAAAAGCTACAGTATTACTCGACCTGCGTTTTCACTATGGCAAGATGTTCGTTTTCTTTGTGACAGTTACGTCGAACTGTGACTGCAGCGGCAGCTGCAAAAAGAAATTGTGAGTGACTTCTTAAAACTGTTTTCCTTCGGCTCAGATATCAGTGGAGAAGTCAGAAAGAGAAAGAGTCTGCAGCCAAAAACATAAATAAGTTTCTGTCAAACATGAGGGAGTGTTAGTAAAAGTCAACATGGCTGCAAGTGGGAGAATTAATCCAAATGATTCCGTACCAGAGTTTTATCCTAGTTTAAGATGACGAAGGCGAGAAAGAAACCTCAGTGTGTGTGTGTGTGTGTGTGTGTGTGTGTGTGTGTGTATGCTCCAAAGAGCCAATAGATTAGATGTTTCCTGCTCAGTTAGCCACAGCAAGCAGCATGGATGAACTCCAAGCCACACACACACACACAGACACACACACGCACACACGCACACACACACACACACACAGTCACATGAAAACACACGACATTGACATATACAGATGCACACACTGACACACACACACACACGCACACGCACTGACACACACACTGACACACACGCACACACACTGACACACACACACAGACACACACACACACACACACACACACACAGACAGACACACACACACACACAGTACTGTAGTATCTGTGTCAGTGTAACATGACAGCATCCCGTTTGGCAGAAAGCGACGTGGCAGGACCCATCCCTCGTTCCCCGGAGGATACAAGCACCAGAGGAAGAGGGAGAAGCAACTATTTTCCACCAAATTAGCTCTGGTTCTAAAACCAGGATCCATTCAGGATTTTTGGAATCTTAGTGTTCCTTAGTCCACGTGTTCACCAGTTCTGAACGGAATGACCGTAATCAAGGATGCGTCATCAATGGAGAGCGTTGCACAATCTATTTTGTCAGGGTTCACACTTAAGGTCAAGGAAAACCTGCCAATTTTCGGTTCCAGCTGGGAACCAACTCTTCAGGTTCTGAACCAATGTATTTTTGTCTAAATAATCTGAAAGGTTCAAAATTAAGTTTGCAAACGGAACCTTTTCCATCTTGGTGGAAAAGGGGTAAGAAAGAGAGAGAAAAGGACAAGAGAGACGGGAGAGAAAAAAGCGATAAGGAGGAAAGACAAGGAAAACCAAGTGATATGTGGAACTGGGAAAGATGAGAGGGTGACAGGTTGAGGACAGATGCAAAATGAGAGAGAGAGAGAGAGCGACGGAGGAAGAGAGAGAGAGAGGGACATGGAGTGAGAAAAGGTTTGCACTGACGAAGAAGAGGAGAGAAGGAATAAGAGAAGTGAAAGAAGTAAAGAAAACAGTGGAAAGGTTCATGTTGGGGTCAAATGAATGGCTGTTTGCGCGTGCGTGTGTGTGTTCGGGCTCAGTGATTCCGTGTCTTAATTAAAGAGCCAATTAGAATCTCAGTTTAACGACGGCTGGAATCACAGAGGCCATTTCCTGACTAATAGACACACACCCATGGATACAGTTACATATACAGGCGCACACATGCACACACACTCTGGACGTCTTACACACACACACACACGCACTGTCGCTCACTATCACACACACAAACATCAACGATCACACAGCTTCATTAACATCCCTTCCACACTCACACACAATGATAAATGTGGTTTCACTAACACAGAAACACATTTCCTCAGTAATGGAAGCACAGTAACAGATTCACTGTTTCTCTGAGTAACACACACACACAGCCCAAAACACTGCAGGGCATATGAAGGGTTTCGGGGAGTTCACCTAAACATTACAAATTGTCAGACACTAACTCACACTATCAGACTACACAAACACACACTGAGAACAGATACACTGCACTAAACACTCATTGTGCTAAGTTTATCACCGAGAATCTCTTTCATCTGATTTTTGTCTCTTTCATCTGTATTCAATTTAGAGAAAGAGGAATACTGATTTCAGCTGTTAACTATTCACCCTGACCTAGAATGGCTTATTACTTTGTATTATTTGCAACGTTTGGGGGATACTGTTAGATCCTCTTCCGGTCAGACTGTCTATGATTTGCTAGTTAGTATTTTTTAGCAGCACTCTGAGACCGTGCCGTTGCTTGCTCCCCACAAACCGTGGGAAGAACAGCATACTGATTATTTAGCTACTCTTAGAGCCCTACCAGTAGTGGAGCTACCAATGTGAAGTTTGTCCGGTGATTGGCATTAGACGAAAAGTCAAGGGAACATTTAAACCAAAAGCGTTCATCCTGTGGAGAGTATAAATGAGCTTGACAAATTTCATGGAACTCAGCCAGCTGGATTTCGTGATATATTCTGTGCGATGTAGATAGTTTAGACCTGAGGGTGGGGCAGAGCTTCCAAAATTACTATAATTGCTGCACGCACGTGAAAGTTTTGGCCTGATAGTGGCGTTAACGAAAAAAGGCCAGGGTCTTGCCAGAACCACTGGGATTCATCCTCTGAGGCCCATGAATAGTTACAGAAAAGTCTGCAGTTCTCAAGACTCAAGTAATGGTAGAGGGAGAAATTTGACCATAAGGTGGTGCATGACCAGAGGTCAGCGGGTTACAAAAATAAACAGCAACATCTTATGGAGAACTTGAATATCTGTATATTATTTCATGAGAATCTGACCAACACTCGTCATGATATCTTGCTTTAGAACATTGGGATGAACATCAAAAACTGCACTTATTCTGAACATGCAGACATTGAAACACATATCTCCAGGTTCAGTGTGACTTACACTTTCTGTGGCTATCATGCCGAGGTCCATCACGATTCAATGTCCATTCATTCACTTAGAAATGATAAAAAAGACGCTCCTAATAACTACAGAACTTGCATGAGAATCGTCACGTTTTTCAGTTTTATGACAAATGATATATGGGCACAGTGCATACAGGATCTGCTGATGGTAACTGAAGTCGTAGCCCAAAGCGTAACTCACTGAATCTTGGACGTTACGTTATAACCTGCTGGCATCTCCCAGGCATTAAAAGAAGTAACAAAAGAGGCAGTGGCAGCAGTGCATTCAACTTGATTGATTTCATGCCAGTGAAGTGAATTCAAAGAGAAAGAGACAGAGAGGTAGATGGTGCTTTGGGACATAAACAAGCGGCAGACGAGTGAAAGAGTGATCAGCATCTTTTCTCCCAGTGTCTGATAGACAGATAGGCAGACAGACAGACAGTAACCACTATTGTCTGTGGTCAAAACAAGCACACATACACACACGATACTGATAACACTGTCTGTCTACACTTTGACTGATAAGACTGGATGAGCTGGGGTGAGAAAGGGGTGTAGACAGAACATAGCGAGACACAAGAAGAGACTGAAAAAGACACAAGGTAACTGGAAAGAGCCAGAGAATAAGATTGAGACAGTAGAAGTTTGAAAAAAGAGGGTGCTGTTTACTCAAGTCTCACTGGAGTGTTGAAGGGAGAGGAGATGTTGAGGAGTAGGCGATAGGATCTGGAAACCCAACGTGATCCAACCTTTGACGGTTTATCATTCCCCGTGGAACGCACCAACCTGATAGCCAGGACCTCCTCCAACCTCGCCCACGGATTCCCATCCTCTATTTGTCTCCTCTTCATATCTACTCTTTATTCTGCTCCAGGCTGGTGAAAAGTAATTGATAATCAAATCCCATGTCAAAGAAATATATCACTGCCTTTTCACTGCCCTTTTAGGTTCTTCAGTATGACTGAGACATTTTAAAAACAATTATTGTCCAGACTGAGTATGTCATGGCTTGATTATAAGCTGAAGGAAAATGGCTCCCTCCAACTGTTAAACATTCATCGTATTTCTCCATCTTTGGTTCCATTTTGATGTTTCATATTGTAATAATTGTCATACCTCCATAAGACAGCTTGCCTGATATGGACCGTTCAATGCTTGCTCAATATACAGTATTTCTAGTTTTTAGATTTTTCAGAAATGTATGTTGTTTTTTTTCCAGCTTCTTTCTAAAGCTGCCTTTTCACCCTGTTGTTCAACAAACATACACAGCGAAATCCATCATAGAAGAAACAGAAAAAAAAAAAATTTCTCCTTCCACAGGAGGAGAAAAAAAGACCAGAATGCAGTGCAGCTGCAAGCTGCGGTTCTCTTTGATTAGGTTCCTATCATCTTTAGCAATGTCCCACGTTGATCTGCATCAAAGTGAACAGGGCTGATCAAAGCATTTTTTGAAATGGATCATTAAACTCATATTAGGCCCAATCTTTTATACTGTACATTGCTATTACACTGCATAGTGGGGACACCAGCTGTAAAGAATGCCCTCTTGCGGTCCATTAAAACACTGGAGCCCTTTCAGAATGCATGGCATGGTGAGGAATTAGATTGTGGAAAAGTGACATAGTGGAATACTGGAGATAATGGGCAAACCTTACGTGAGACAAGCAGAGGGTTTTTTGCATTTATCTACGGAGCCATTTGCAGGTGGACCACAGAGTGCCGCTGTTGTCTGAAAACTCCATTTGAACTAAAACTAAAAAACCAGCAATTATGTATAAAATGTGAGAAAACTGTGAAAAATGCTCATCACAAGTTTCCAGAGTCCAAGGTGACATCTTCAAATGGTTTGTTTTGTCCGGCCAACAGTCCAAAACCCCAATATATTCAGTTTACAGCAACATAAAACAGAGAGAAAATCAGAAAACCCTCACATTTGAGATTCTTTTCTTCAATAATGACTTAAACAATTAAAACAAATATTTTCAATCAGTTACTCAATTAATCAAGTTATCATTACAGCAGTAATTTGAAATTCCATACTTTGCTCTGGCTGGGGAAAAAAAGAGAGGGAGCTTAAGTTCTGTTTAATCCACAGTGACAGTCCCCTCTTCAAAGATATTACTACAACATAGGATAACACATTACAGGGAACCACTGGACTAAAGCTGCAATTTAGGTTTTACTTAATGCAGAGCTTTCTGGGAGATGTAAGAAATCACCGAATGAAACTTGAGGCAGGTTGAGGGAAGAGTGGTTATAGACCAAAAACACTTCATCAAAATTCAGTGATAATCCGTATCCAGGGGAGGTGTTGAATTCCTCAATACTCCAGAGTTTTTTTGGCCAGCGATGATGGATGGTGGAGATCCAGAAATTGACGATTATTCTGCTATTTCGCTCACTTCGGGGGGATCCAGATGAGTGTGAGCTAAATGCCTTAAATCTAAAAGCACAAGAAGTGAGGAGGTGTCTGGGGTTTCTTTGGTAAGAAAAATAAAGTCAGAGTCAACTTTTTTTTTAACCGCCTCCCCAATCAAGGCTTGTCAGGGATGCTTTAACAGGCCGTCGTTCAGCGGTACGGACGGCTGCTAAAACACGGCGGTGTTGATTTATGAGGCTGTCCCGCTCCGTCAAGGAGCCGGCTGAACTCTTGTGTTTTCTCTGGGACAGCGGGGCTGAGAGAGGGAGGCCTTCTGCTTCTCTTTGCCACGCGTGTTCACACGGTCACGAACAAAGAGCTTTATTCTCCACTGATATGTCATGTGTGAGAGGCCTGCCCTCCCTCTATCGCTCTCCTGACTCCCCTCCCTCCGTCCATGATGAACATGTCCCCCTTTTTTAGTTGTCAGAGTCTGACATATGGGCAGATGAACACACAAACACACCACTGGATGAAACCTCTGTACATACACAGGCAAACACAGACACACACACGACCACACCAAGATACGGCCACTCACGCACAGCCTCCGATCTCCGATAAAGACAGCATCCAACACACACCGAGAACACAGAAAACTGCTGCAAAAAGTTTACTCGTTTAATCGATAAGTCAATCAGGAGAAAATATAACAGTTTTGATTATTCAAGTCAGTTTTGATTTGTTTAACTTAGTTTTCAAATATGGTTTGAACATTTTTTTTAAATCAGTTTCGTGATTTCAAAGACTTCAACCTCGCTGACCCATCAGTGGGTCAGTCACACTTATGCTGTGCAGCCGGTCAAAGAACTTTGGAAATCCTGAGGTTTCCAAGCACCAAGCAACAGCAGCAGCAACAACAACAACAACAACCACAACCGCAGCAGCAGCAACTACAGCAGCCTCTAGCATTAGAGGCGCTCCTGGCTATGGCTGCAGATACCCTACTCAGATACTACTCTCCCTCCCCTCCCCCTCTCCCGACATGACCGACATCATGTTTCTCTCCTCCCCTCTCGCGCCGCCCCCTGGATGATGAGGAGGAGGATGCTGCTGTCGTGCAATACAACGACCCTTACGCTGATGGAGACCCACAGTGGGCTCCCAAGAACTACATCGAGAAAGTGGTGGCCATCTACGACTACGCCAAGGACAAGGATGACGAGCTGAGTTTCAAGCACCTGAGGCTGAAGTTTAAGGAAACGCTTTTAAAATGATACACACTGCAAAGATTTCCACATGAGGGAACGGCAAATCATGAAAAACAAAACACCTTATGTTTGAGTGTTTCACTACCTTCAACCCAGAGCTGGAAGGAGCCAATACAGAATCAGTTTTCTATGATACTGTCTGACAATGTGGAATAAGACAATTTTCTCCACCTTTAAAGCTAATTGAGGGGAAATTTAAGGGGAAAGCAGATTTTAAGAGGCTCTATTAGATACATTCAGATTTTTAACTGCTGGTTGGGCATCTATAACACCTCACTTTAAACTCTGAACTTGAAAAGGGCATTTGTCATATTACAAACATTTTATCAACATTTGGACTTAATTTAATGGATACAACATTTATAAGGAAAATATTACTGCTCTACACACACATGCACATATTTTCCCCAGTATTAAAAAAACAAATCCTCAAAACACAGAACACAGAATACAAGGCTTCATACATGCAAACACACACTCTCACGTCACACACACATGGTCTTAAACCTCTCCACCCCACATTCTTTTAGCAAACTCACCTAAAAGCACAGACAAAAATCTTTTACAAAACCTTAAATCCACACACCCTGTCTCTCTCTCTCTCTCTCACACACACACACACACACACACACACACACACACACACACACACACACACACACACACACACACACACACACACACACACACACACACACACACACACACACGCAGATGCTGAGGTCAGTAGTTGCTGTAGTGTGCTGGGTGGTCCTGAGGGCCTTGAGGCCCCAGACAGAGCAGGGGACTAAATTACACAGTGTGACCCACCGCAGTGACACCCAACCTGGGATTAACACCTGGGCTGAGTCCCAGGCCGCCGGTAGCCCCGGGCTTTGGGACCTGACCTCAACAGGTTCAGAGGTGACCTCAGGCACACACATACTCGTTGTTGGAGGCTAGGCCCACCCGGAGCTGAAATAATGAGGGGTTTTGGTCGGTCCAGCTGGATGGATGAAGGGAGGGGGTTCTGGGTGGAGGCTCGAGTGGAGAATTTTTATTAAGTATCTTGTATCCAGAAAAATCCACATTGTGCCTGAATATACATCTCAGACAGATCACAGTTCTGGTAGCACAGTGAGTTTCAAATTTATCACAAGAATAACACTTGTCATTGGATTTTTTCTCCCAGCTAACATCTGAAACTGTGACCAGATGCTAAACGGATAAAAGACACTGTACAGTTTACTGCCTGGGTCATTCAGCTAAAGCAGAGGGTTCTGGTTTAAGATCATCGTCATTTTTTAAATTTAATCTGCATTAGAGGATAAATCAGAAAGACAGACGAAAACAAGTAGTGTTGAAATAATTGGTTGATTATTTGATGATCTAATTAAGTTGTTAAATTTGAGTTCAATCAAGTACAAAGATAATATATATAATATTTCCAAGTTATTTTACATATTAAATGATACATAGATTAATTAATAAAACAACAAAATTTACCTCTACATCCCCTAAAGAGTTGACTGTGTGTTGCCGATGGAAATTAACATTCATTGGTGTCAACACAGCATGTTGAAATGACTCCCTTTCCACTGTGGTACGGTTGACAGGCGCCCACAATCTGTTGAGCATATCGACACCGCAATAGTCATATTTATGACTTGTCACCCAACACACATTTTTAGTGCCAAGCGTGAACAGGATCACTAAGGATATTTGTTTTGGGTTTTTTTTGGTAAAACAATCAAGGAGAAAAAAAAATCAGGTGTGTATTAAGTGCTTTCTGATTATGCCGTAAATGACTTCTACGTGGACTACAAAATGGTACATTTCTTTGGTGCTCTGTTCTCATGCACATTTATCCGAGTTCTCATGTCTCAAACTGAGACCTTTCGTAACTGATGCGCGGCGCGCCTACGACATAGAAATGTTCCCTCCTTCATGGTCTGCTGTGTTTGGGATTTCAGGATTAGTTAAATTTTATGACTTTCCCTGCTGGTAATAGGCTGCTGCCAATTCCAGTATATCATCAAACTTTGATTGTGAATAAGCTAATTTGATCAAACCACTTGTAACCCAACTCCGTCATACTTCTACTTGAGATACTGATTTCCAAGTCTTCCAAGAATACCCTTAGAAAAACCCAGGATGCGTGTACACAGCGTACAGATCAAGGTTATAAATGTCAGCAGAGAGTAAGACTGACAGAAAAGACAGTCAAGAAAACGTGGGATTAGTCATTTGTGAAAAAATCTTGATATATTTTGCAGTCGAGCTACAGGGGAACAGCTGGAAACATCTGGACGTAATATCACGTCGTCTGCATGTGGAGATCAGACCAGGAGAAAGCAAGCTTCGAGGGTGGAGAAGGACGATGTAGGTCTGAAACACACACATACATGCAAACACACAAATACACACCTCATAAAGAGGGCTGATACAGCTGTTTGGAAGTGTGGTCCGGGTCAAAGTTCAAACAGATACACTGACACCACACACTCACGCCCTAAAGCAAGGCACTTAAATCAGTTCAGGCTGAAGTGCGCGCACACACACACACACACACACACACACACACACAGATCAGTCCTGACACAAACACACTCAGACAACCTCCCAAAGAGACTTTGCCTGCATACACACGACACACACTGTTAGCGAGAGTGTATTAATAGCATGTGATGTGACTTAACCCAAGGGCCCGTTATACCAGAACAGCTGCGAGTGCAGAGAACTGTGTGTGTGCGCGTGCGTGTGTGTGTGTGTGTTTGCTTTAAACCTTCCTTAAAAGCCAAAATATATATGAACTCTGCTGGCCCGTCAAAGAGTTCAATGGTGCAGGAAAACAAAATAACATGCCTGTCACACACACACACAGACACACACAGACACACACACACACACACACACACACACACACACACACACACACACACACACACACACACACACACACACACACACACACACATCCAGACATCCAGACATCCAGACATCCAGACATCCATATCAGTAAGTGAGCAGAACTGTTTCAAGTCTTTTGGGACAAGTCTTGTCTCCAGTCTGAGTCTTGTCTTCATTTACAAAGTCAAGTGGAAGTCAAGTCTTTCAGGCCCCTGAATGCTGACCATTAAAATGAAATGTCGTCTGAACATTTAACTTTCAAAGCTGTGTTACTAGTCTTTAACAAAACTGAAACCAAGTCCCTCCGATGCACAGGATTAATAGTTATATATATTCAAGGTGCGTGGTAGTTCAAGGCCTCTTTGCCGTGGTCTTTGGGGCTGCAACCAATGATTATATTCATTACAGATAAATCAGCTAAAAATAGGGGAAAATGCTCATCGCAATTTCCCGAAGACCAAATACGATCTTGTCAAATTGCGTTTTTCTCTCCGACAAACACTTCAAAATATAAAGAGTCGTATCCTCCCATTTTTTATTTGTTGGAAACAAAGAATGTTTGATATTTTTCTGTGGTAATGGCTCCAATGATTAATTGGTGATCAAACAGTTGCAGATTATTTTCCTGTCCACTGAATAATAGATTAATCCTTTTAATAGTTCCAAGATTTTTCCAGGTCCAAACCTGAGACTTCGATGTTTTTGCCCTCATGTCTCAAGTCAGTTTGAGTCTCAAGTAAATCAAAGCCGACAGCAGTCAAGTCCGAGTTTTACATCTGACTTGGGTCTGAGGCTCAAATGACAAGTCTACAGCTCTGCTGTAAGTAGAACCCGTAATAAGTACCCATTTTTCATGTTGCTATTAATAAGAAACGTTAACCTACTACATACAAGTGAATATGGAAACCACCACATAAACGTATCTGAGTAACTCCTGCGCGTGCTCGCCTACGTGCTGCCCGGAGCACTTTAATTCTGGCTTGAAACAGCCTATTGAACTACAGTAGATCTGTATGGATGGAGGCATTTCTGGTCTCACTCTTGCCAGGAATTTATACTTCATGACGGTGTTTTGACACCCGAGGAGTAAATAGTACAACTGACCGACAGCGTGTGGGATTTACGATATCTTCTCTGCTGACATTAACGTTAAAATGTACTGTGGGAAAGCAAAAGTTAGGGAACATTTTAGGATTTTTATCCACAGAATACAAACATTTGCCAAGTTGGAATCACCTGAAATGTTAAACTAATGAGCAAAATAAGATCAAGTATCAACCTTTACTTTTCTTCAAATGGACACAGCATTCTGGGGTCCCACACTTCATATCCACTTGTAGTCGTTCATGTTGGAATTACCAAACCAACATGGAGAAGCCAGATGACACAGCTCAGTACAGGACTTTAGGACTGGCTGATCTGTAGGTCAGATTCATTTCCACACACAATGGAACAGAAACACAAACGGGGAAGATAACCCCTGTCCTGTCTGATCAAAAAATATCTTTTTTTAAGTTATTTTCAGACTTCTCTCCTTATATGTGCTGTATGTTGCAATGTGTATGTGGTCTGTGGTGCGGTGTGTTGAGCATGTGTGTGTGTGTGTGTGTGTGTGTGTGTGTGTGTGTGTGTGTGGGGACAGTGTTTAGTCTGAAACCATATTTAGTCTTTCTGGTCCTAAGAGGAGGCCTATAATCACACAGAACCTTTCTCTCTACTCATTACACACACACATACACACACACACACACACACACACACACACACACACACACACACACACACACACACACACACACACAGTGGCCTGTCATTACCAGTTCACACTAACCTCCCAGGCTGCACACGTGCACACGCACACACGGCAGGTTGTTTGCGTGGATACACTCACACTGTATGCGCACACGTTGATGAATTTGCCCATTTGTGAAAATGAACATACATCACTGAACATATGCACCACGTGTGAGAAAAGTACACGTGCACATGATCATTCACACACTCACTCACGCAGAGCCAGATGTGCTGTCCAGCTGTGTGTCCTGCTGCAGGAAAGGGATTTATTCTGGCTGTTCTGAGCCTGATATAATTTACATTTCACTTTAAATTCAGTGTGACGCACAACAAGACCATTAGAGATGTTTTCCTTATCAGCACTGATCTGTACAGTTTCATACTGCTCCATATAATAACAAATTAATTCACTCTTTAAAGCACATATTAACAAGTCTTTAGCAGAAGGCTTCTCTGGGGATGTGGTCTTAGTTTGTAATTAGTGTGTTGTTGTTTGCTGCTGCATCAGGAAACTATACTGGGAGAAGTGATCGTAATACTAAGTAACATCAAGACTGAAAATTTCCTGTAACTTCAACAGAAGCTTGTAGTTTGAGACTTTAAGGACAAACAGACATGATTTCTGGTCATCATGGGGGCTGGAGTCTTTGAAATCTAGTCAAATGCTCAGAAAGTTCTTACTGTAATTCAAGTGATCAGAGAGGAAGCCACCAAAAACACCTACTCTGTCTTCTATCCAGTTGCCATTAAACCAGTGTCTGTTTCTTAAATTCCCCGAATGAAATACAGGCGAAGTCAAATGGGAACATAACTTACGCTAGAAAAAACATTCCACGGCGTTATGAATAATGAAAGCAGTCAATTAAAATAATCTCTCAATCTGCCTAGTTGCTTCATTAAAAAAAATAGAGAATGTCTCTTACACAAGGAAGTTCTGGGGCAAAACAATGTCAGATGGTGCCAGAAATATGAATTTGTTAAAACTAATTAAGGCATTAGAGCATCACTGCCTCCACTATCAACAACATCGCTGCGATGACTGATACTTCGCTATTTTTTATAACGGCAAAGTAAAAATGACAGTAAATGTGCTCCAAATGGAACCGGGTTTGCTGTGTTGACAGACCAAATGGCAGGGACAAAGACAGTTTGGCTCCAAGGGCACACTCAGCATTAGCAGTTGGACCTGTCCCATCTCAGAGACAGCCGCGTGTCTTCGACAGCATCATGGGACTTATTCATTTCTGTGGCCATCATGGCCTGCTACTATATCTCCTCCCGGCTTCTCGGTATGGCAGGGACGTCGTTAAACGAATACACCCTGAGGCACAGTGAGTGTTTTCGGCTTTGTGGGCTTTGGTTGGCCTGCAGCCCTGTGTCCAACAAAAATTCAACAACCTCTGCTAAAACATAAAATTTAATTTCGTGTGAAGAAAACTACTGTCTAAACATATAGTATGTAACCCTCGCCTCTGTAGGTTGACATGCCAGACTTCTGCCTCCAGCAGAGATACGACAGGATGTCCCTACATGGTTGTTTTGGTTTCTTGCTATGGCGCTCATCCAGGAGCTGAAGTTCACTAAGGATCTCTTTGGAAAAAAGTGTCAGTTACGGGACTAAAAATTATGCAAAATTAAATGTAATTTCCCTGAGCTGGTTAGAAAACCACAGCAAAACACCAAACGCGTAGTTCTTATTTAAACATATAGCTGGATTCATTTTCATCACTGTCACTGCTTTACAAGATAAAATACGACCGGACGGTGAGAAAGTCAGGTTGTTGTTTTTTGACAGTGCATGGTTACAACATACTTAGCGTTGTTCTTGGAGTTTGTGAGCAGTGTGTCTGTGTCTGTGTGGGCTTGTCTTATATTCTTGGGGTCCGAAAACCAGGATTCCACTATATTTGTGGGGTCCGACAGCTTTGTGGGGAACAAAATGCTGAAATGTAAATGGCTGTTTAGGGTTAAGACTTGGCTTTAGGGTTCAGGTTAGAACGAGGTTTGGGTTAGGGGTTAGCGTGAGGGGCTACGCAATGCATTGAGTCAACGATGGGAATATAGCAAACCAAGGATGTGTGTTTGTGTGTGCATGTGTGTAACTCGTGCATTGTCTGTATGTGGTCAGAGGCCAAATCAAGGCAGTCTAATCTTGGCAGACAAAACACAGAGATCCTGACTATCCTGAAACTAGCACCACACACAGAGACGCACACATGCACGCACGCACTCACTCACACACACACACACACACACACACACACACACACACACACACACACACACACACACACACACACACACACACACACACACACACAAACACACACACAGCAAATCACGCAGACACACACACACACTCTGCAGCTGCAGAGCCTCTTTTCCACCTGTTTCTCCCTTTCTCCCCTTTCCCTTTCTCAAAATAAAGCTCGTCTTCTTCTTTCTTCTCTTCTTACCACAACCCATCAAACACAAACTGAGATTTTGTGAAGTCTAATGGGGAAGGCAGGGAGGAATTTGATTTTTGTATCTTCAAAACTCCAATTTGTGCATTTGGATGGTAATTGTTTATTTCTAGCATTCTTCTCTTGTACTGTAGCTGCTCACTCTTAGTCAACTTACCTTGTAGAAATGCCTAAACAAGCTCTCACAGCTGGTTTAAATCCCCGTATACATGTCAAAAACCGATGGAAGCAAATCCTCATGGACCGGAGTCAGATTCTTGAAAAATCCAATGAAACAGTGACATTCCCTCCTTAATATGGTGTAATTCCTGTTGAGACAGTAGGTTGGGACACTTTTCAGTTTGACCTACTACTGTAGCTTGAGGTCACCCCTGAAGAGACACTGTTTTCCAGGTAGTAGCAGTTAAACAGCAGTTGCTCATAATACAGTTAACAAGAGCTGTTTCAGCTGTAACTGGGCAGAACTATCTTAAATAAACCATATGCTAAAATGTAAAAAGTAATAGATGGAAATAAATCTAAAATACAGAAAACTGTTTTCTTCTGATAGAGAAAGTGAAGAAACTCTTTTCCCATAATGTTACACACATATACGCTCACAGACCAACGCACATAAACACGTACTGTATGTGCATATCCCCTTGCACACCCACACACATAGAAACACAACCTGTAAACGCACGGTGTCCCCACGGTCCAAGTCTGAACCGCACACTTGATGCAGTCCAGACCAGAGAGACCCGAGAAGCCAACACACACACACACACACACACACACACACACACAAGCAGAGCCAGGTCTGAGGTGATGGTTTTGGTTGTGGTCCCAGTGAAAACGACACTAATTTGGAGCTACAGAGCTTCGGTGAGCTGAGTCAAAATTCCATAAACCTACACATGTAGAAGCCGAAAGCTAATCAAAAGCTAACAATGCCAAGGTAAAGTAAATGAGGTCAATGCTAATGCTATTGTGTTGCTGACACAGTGATAACACATTCCACCTTCGCTTAAGATTGCTAATCTGATCAAACACAATGCTGTCTTTGTAATGTAACCTCCACACACACTTACTTAAACATACACATGCATGCACACACAACATAAACTTTCATAATCACCAACACACACCCACGCACGCGCACACACACACACACACACACACACACACACACACACACACACACACACACACACACACACACACACACACACACACACACACACACACACACACAGAGAGAGACACACAGACACACACAGAGAAAGAGACACAGACACACACACTGCTCACAAACTCCAAAAACAACACTAAGTAAGTTGTACCCACAAACACACCTTTGGCAGCCATGACTGTGTACCTGTGTGTGTGTGTGTGTGTGTGTGTGTGTGTCTGTGTGTGTAGGCGTGTGTGTATGTGTTGCCCCCGCCATGCCTGTTTGCTTTTCTCTCAATGGTGTCCTTTGAAGCAAGGAGGAGAGGAAGAGAGCAAGTGAAGGAGGCAGAGAGAGAGAGAGGGAAAAAAAAATGAGGAGATCTCTGGGAATTCACTGCAACTAGATAAATATCCTCGGCTTGGCGTCGCGAGGCCGCCGCACTCTCTCTCTGTGTCACACACACACACATACATACGGACACACACACACAAGCACCCTGATTACAGAGTAAATATGTGTAATCTTATAAATCGGCTATTGTTTTTGACGTGGAACAAACAAACGCGCGCACACACAACTTGCAGACAGACATGTTGACTTTGGAGAAAGTGAACTGGTGGAGGTGATCAGTCATGTAGGCACACACACACACACACACACACACACACACACACACACACACACACACACACACACACACACACACACACACACACAGAAACACGCACACACACACACTCTCTCAAATTAATTCAAAGCATTCAATGTACAGACATTTAGTCAAGTTATTTCAATCGGCCTCCCTTCCTTTAATCTCAGTCCTCATCCTACACAGAGCAACACGGGAGAAAGACGCACGACGAACTAAAGTTTTACAGACCTAGCGTTGTCCCAAACCTGCTTCCCTGTCGACCTAACTTTAATGGAAATCAAGCTAAATTGCAGGAGTGCATCACAACGTGATGGAGAGCAGTGCAAAGGATCCACACCGAGAAGCTCTCAGCTGCGCCGCCATTTGCTCACAAGGCGGGATGACGGTGCAGTCACATTGCCCCAACGTCCTGTGAATACTCTGGCCGTCTCACATTCACTGCTATTGAAGCCCGCGAACAGAAACACTGATGAGCTGTGTTTGGAAACAGAGATGCCAGCATTCTAGCACTTTTCACGACATGACCGTGTTTAGTACAGCATTACCCCACCAAACTACAAACTGTAGCGTCAGTCTCATACACCGTTGACAGTTTGATCAGCACCAAGACATCACCTCCATTTTCTCTGGAATGGTCTTCTTATGGAGATATGTGTCCACTTTTTTAAGGGCACTTTTTTAGGACGGGTATAAGTATTATGTCCCAATGTTGTCCCGTGCTCTGCTCTGTAGACTGTCCGCCAACACGCTTTTCGTATCAGCCTCTGGGGTAAGAGGCAAAACATGTATAAGAAATCTGCAGCATGTCTGGTTGCCTTTGATTGAGCCCCTGTAATTATTATAATAACCTCTCAGGCAATGCGTATTAATGACAGTGCATTAATAATAATATTGAGCACTTTCAAAAAACAAAAAACAAAACATCTATAGATAATAGGAACCAACAGCATCTAGCATCTATCAAAATAAAATCAAATTTAAAAAGCCATTTTAATGTCGAATGATCCCCACCCACATAACAACAAGTTCTCCAACCTACATGACCATATAGGCTGGTAGATTGCTAATCTGATGAAACACACCGGTGCCTTTGTAATGTGACCTTTACACACACTTAGTTTAACAAATACACACACACACACACACACACACACACACACAGAGATACATACACTGCTCACACAAACTCCAAAAACCACACTAAAGAAGTTATACCCACAACCACCACGTTGGCTGTTTCATGTTGACCCAAATAACAACAAGTCCTCCGACCCCAATGACCATATAGACTGTTGGTCCCTGCCCCGAGATACGACCCATAGGAGCGTACCAGCGGCGGGCGTACCAGACCTTCGTTGTCATGGTAACAATAATAAACAGGCGGTTAAGGATGTGGAACGGTCACGGTTTGGTTAGGTTCGGGCACAAGAACTACTTAGGTTAACATTAGGAAAAAATTGTGGGTTTGGTTAAATATAAGTGCTTCCTTAAGTTCAGAGGACCTTTGTCGTCATGGTTACAATAATAAACACTTAGCTAAGGTTTTGGCACAGGCATGGATGAAAGAAACGACACTGACTATTGGTGTGACACAGAAAAAGAACAGCAGCGCTGGGTTTTGACGACCCATCCATCCACCTCGACCTCCTCCTCCTGATGCCGACTCTGTCGCTCTTCATACTCCATCGGCTGCCTTAATCCTTCGCTCCTGTCATAACTGCTACGGCCCCTAGAGGCCGCCTCACAATAAAATGTAACTACGGGTCGTAATGAGCTGCTCGCACAGACGACCTATGGGGCCGTTTTTTTTTTCCCCAGGAGGGCAGTCGCCCAAACAACTGACACATCAGATTTGCCTTGGAAATGTTCAATTCTGGTCCAGTCTTACATTTCACTCTATCTGCTAGTTAGAACAGAGACAAACACACGCACAAATATTTTCCCCCATATGCCCCGAATCCATTAGCTACAGCTCTGAATGCTCATCTGTATATATTGTTCCGGTTTATTACAGTCGGACAAACCGCCAACTCGCCCCTTTGTGCGTATGGCTTCCATACATGCAGACCACATGACGTGCTCCATACACAGCTTTATTTACAGCTAATTAAATAACGGAATGAGATGCAGACACAGGGATGATTGTTGCAATGGCATTTCCTTAACGGACAGGAATTTATCCATCAGACGCATGTGGCAAATTTCCTCCGTCATGTGGGCACAGTGTGTGTGTGTGTGTGTGTGTGTGTGTGTGTGTGTTTATATACCGTATCCTGGTATACATAATCTTATTATTTGGGGTGTGTCCTCTACAGGCCCTCACACAGAATCCTGCTGGTCTGAACAAAGGCTGATTAATCTGAGCTGACCTGGGACTGGATATTAAACACAATACAACAGACTCAGTCTGATAACATTAATTACAGCTTACTATGCACCAGTGGTTTGAACTAGGCTGCATAATCTCCTTTACCTCACCATAGTGTCCAACTTATCCTATTTTCCTTTATCTTTCTTTTTTCTTTTTTTTTTAACCTTTATTCATGTTCCGGGCTATTTTAGCTTTATTTTTGCTTCAAATTACGGCTACATACGTTTAGTTTATTCCCTTCATTACTTTAATTTGCATTAAGCTTTTGTGTGTATTTTCCATTACTTTAGGTGTCCGACTCTTTTTTTAAGTCTGTTTTTGGGCATTTAAAAACTTTATTACAGACAGTGGAGAGATGACAAGGATGGAGAGAAAGATGCAAAAAAAAAGTCCCCATTACTTTGTTTTCTTGAATTTTCTTGGTTCTTAACTTCTCACCTATTTATTAAAACTTTTATTTGAAACTACTGATTTTCTTTGTTTTTTTAAAATGAAAAGCTTTCTTTAATATATTACCTTCCCCTATTTTTTCCCCTCCAGTCCTTATCACTAGTGCAGAACATAAATGGACATTTTCAATCACAACTCACTGAAAGAGGACAAGCTTACAGTCTGTGGTCGGAACGGCCAACAGCACGAAACTCCACACATTGTCTTGTGATCTGCAGAGTTGATTTGATTTACTTTACGGCCAAACAAAAGCTTCCCACAACCAAAGCAGTATGTAAACAGCACCCTGCCGTGGTTTTGTATGTTACAGTTGAAACGTCTGTGCCAGAAAAACGAAGCGGGGAGTTTTGAAGCCACAATACAGGGTCAAAATTGACCTGTGACACCATCAGAATGAACTGGGACATGATCTTTACCAGGGTGGTCAACAGTGATGGTTGAGCCACAGTCTCTCAGATCAGTGTCCACTATCAAAGGGGTGTAAAATCTGATCTGGACTGTTGGCACTGAACAATCAGACAGTTTAATTAAAGCTGCAGGAAAAAAGCCTCCGGTCTATAATATCTGCTTCTTTAATCTCCTCCCAGCGTGACAGCTTTCCAACATGGATGACTTATTAAATCTCCGCTTGGTGCCCAGCAACAGAACACAATGAGAAATGATGTGGTAAGCATGGTGGGAAACTTTATTTCAATACATTCACCGGTCCAAACTTCAGTTTGAATATTTTAGAGGGAAAACTGCTAACAGGAGCACAGCAGGATCCTATCGATGAGTTTCTCTTCAGAATAATTACATTTTTATTCGTTTTCTTTTGTCTGTGTTTACCTGTAGCTTACTTTACCTGAAGACACTCGGGTCACTGTTTTTCATTCATTTCTTTGTTCTTCTTTGTTTCTTTTATTTATCTTTGATAGTTTTCTGCTTTTCTACCTCTCTACGTCTTCTGCTTTCATTGTCTTTAACATTTCTGTTCAGTCAACTTTTTCTCCCGTTTTTTTTTTTTATTCATTCTGAACAGCTTTTGCTGTGTTTTTTTGGTATTTTCATTCTTGCACTGTGGCATTTGATTGTTTCCTCCTGTGCTTAATTTCCTTCTAAGTCTATTTTTAATTGCTTTGTCTTTTAAAAAATGTTATCTCTTATATTTCCTCTTTCTTCTACAATTTTCCTTTCTGGCTCTGATCTTCTTTTACACAATTACTTCATATTTGATCTATTCCTTTTCCCACTCAGTCTCTTTCCTTGCACCCAGTAAACTTTCTCTGTCCGTTCCCTTTCTTTTGTCTGTCCTCTGTGGTCTGATTGAGAGATTGGATCACTCTGTCAGTTGCAGGACAGACAGCAGACAGATGAGAGCAGATTAATGGGAAAAAAGACAGACAATAAAAGTCAGATTTGATCTTTGATTCTTTCAGCTGTGGGATCCGAAGACAGGAAAGGAAGGAAAGGAAGGAGGAGGACAGCGTTTACGAGTCTGTCTCTCCATCTGCCTGATTCAGATCTTTCTTTTCATACTAGTTCTATCTCGGTCGTTTTATCTACATTTATTTGATGCCTCTCTATCTGGATCTTTAATTTCTTCTCTTTTTGCTTCAAAATCTCTTTGGACCACAAGATATCTTTCTTGTGATGCAAAGAGAAACTGACAAATTTTTGCATATCCATCTTTTCCATCTCTCTTTTTGCAGTGTAGTGCATCATAAACTACTGTGAAAAAAGAGAGGAATTGTGTTTCAATCATTCTCTTTCATATTTTACTGCTCGTGGTTTTCACACTTTATACTTTCTTTTTTGCATTTGTCTTTCTATCGCTAAATTCCTTTTTAACTTCCATCTGTCTCTCCTATCTTTCTTTTTCAACTCACTCATTCCTTCTCCTCATATTTCTTCTTTCCATATGTCTTTATATTTGGTATATCCAAAATTCTCACTCTTTGTATTTCTATGTCGTTCTTGTCTTTTGCACTTTTCACTTGTGTATCGCTTCAATCTTTCTCTGCATTTCACCCTCTGATCCCCTCCTCGACGGTCTCTTACCCTTCCCACCCCTGACCACATCCATATGTTAATAATAAAGTCTCCTCCAGCTCCACCACATCTATGAGGAAATCCTCTGGCAGGTCATCTATGTCTGTCTGCTAAAGAACAGTACAGATGCTTCATCCTTACTCTTCTACTCCTCCCTCTCTGATTGTTTTTGTGCGACTTTCATACTACAGCTTATGTTGAATCCAAAAATCTGGCCTGGCCCTACTGGAACCATTGAGTGGATTGTGTTATCCTGCCCGCAGCCGCTGCGGCATCCAATGAGCCCAAACCTGATTAAAATCTGGGAAGGATAAAATAAAACTCGACCTGATCAAGCCCGAGGGCATTAAGAGAAATTAGAGCCAGACTCGGCCCGAACCCATCTGGTCAGGGCACAGCTGATTTAGCTTGGGCTGAGAACCAAAGCTCTATCACAGAACATTTATCTTATCCTACAACTATAATAAGGTTTTACAAAGCTAATTTTAAACAGGCTTTTTAATGACCTAATGCCACCTGGAATTGATTTAATTGAATCTAAATCCAAAATTATGAAATAAATTTGACGAGATCAGACGATATTTTTGCCCGAGACTAAAAAAAATTGGGAAGCAGAGAAAGAGATTAAAAGCAAAATTACAAAAGGGAACTACATAAGACTAAAACATGAAATCCTATCACATTTGCAGATTGTTATACTAGTCCCATGATGGTTTAATGAATATGATGAAATATGCGGGGCAAACAAGACTGAATGTTTTTCTAATGCTTAAAATGACCTACGTTCAAGTTTCCTCACAATCGACCTCAAGTGGTTGTTCGAAGGACGAACATCCCCTCTTAGAAGCAAAGAAGAAAAAGTGTGACGTTGTTATGGCAATGCAAAACGTACTATGGAGGAGGTCGGGACGGCTTGTTGGACACACAAAGCATGTGATTGACACTGGAGACAACTGTGAGCTTCACATTGCTTACCAACAGTCAATGACGTTTTCTTCCAACACTAATTACCATCTTTTCTTAACCTTAAACATTGAACTTTTAGTTGCCTAAAATTAACCAAATCTTAAACTTTTTAAAAGCCTAAGCACTTTTTTGGCCACATGGGCGCAGGACAACGAGTTGTCAACCTTACACTGACATATTATCACTTTATGCAGTTGACATGGCAAAAATGTTAGGAAACGCTTGCAGACTTACAGCAGCGTTAGCATTCATTTAGAGTCATGATCCTGGCCACCTGACGAATCAGAGTCCAATATGCTCTCTCATTTTAGCTCAGTTTTGGTGTCCACCAACTCCTGAGGGAAATACCGTATTTCCTCAGAGAGTGACCGGGGCCAGAACGTAAAGGCCTTTATTTCTAATTCTCTCTGTTTGATAAGTATAAATGGTAATATTTTAGTGTGAAGCCCCGCTTTGATCTGCTCCAGTTTGCCCTGTTTAATTTACTGCCCTTCTTTTAATCGCTTCAAATTAAAAGCCCTATAGTGTTTCATTGGACAGAAACCCTATATTTCTTAACAGGGCTCTTATTGTGACACATCTGGAGGCATACAATATGCAACAACAGCTGGAAAGGATGAAAGGATGACAAAGCAAAGTGGATCAGAATGAATGAATCAAACTCCTCCACTGTGTTAGATCTAACCCTGTAAAACATACTGGGTACATTTGTTGGAAATATTCTCTTAAAACAAAGTGTATAACAGTAGATTACAGTATTGCAGACAGCAGGAGTTTTTCCATCCTTGTTTTTATCCCCGGCCTGTATTAGGGGACCTTTATTTGTTCGTATTGACCACACCCCCGGCCGTTATCGGAGACCTGGCTTTTAGAATTCGCTACCGGTTTTGATTTGAAGAAATACGGTAGATGACTTTACAGCAGGTACATTCTCCACTACGGGCGGGTATCGTACAATGGGTTTTTTGGAGCTCCTGTGCTGCAAACAGCTGCCTGCTGCGGCTGAAAATGGCAGCGATGAGAGTCGTGAGAGTGAACCACAACAGAATTGCAGGTCGTAAAATCAAAACAA
Source organism: Xiphias gladius (assembly GCF_016859285.1). Taxonomy (NCBI): domain Eukaryota; kingdom Metazoa; phylum Chordata; class Actinopteri; order Istiophoriformes; family Xiphiidae; genus Xiphias; species Xiphias gladius. The sequence goes on along the minus strand of NC_053421.1, from coordinate 27,631,579 downwards.
TGAACTGAAAGACACTATAAAGCTCTGTAATGCTGATGGGCACTGTAAGATGGATGATATTCATCCCAGTTTCAATCTGCACAGTCATCTGGCTGATTTCTTAAGCTAATGACAACCTATCGTGTTGCTTATACTCAAAGATCTATTGAACTCATCAGAGGTCAAAGAGGTCACATGATATGTGACAGTAAACTTTGAATGATCACGTGAAGGCAAAAGGAAAAGGAATCGTGTGTGTCTGTGTGTGTGTGTGTGTGTGTGTGTGTGTGTACAGGTAAAGTTGGCGTTGCTTTGGCTCCTCATCAGGAGATAAAAGGACAAAATCCCAAACCCTGGAGAAAGCCCACCCCCCCCACACACACACGCACACACACACATTCACACAGTCACATACACAGAACACTGAGTGTCAGTCAGCTGAATGAAAGACAGCCATTCATTGATAAGACAGACAGTCACATAAACAGACTGTCTGAGGGAAAACAAACCAGACCACCGTCACCCCTCTGTGCTCCATTCAGCCTCGAGAGGGGTCTCGGTGTGTGAATGTGTGTGTGAGAGAGAGAGAAAGCCCTGATGGGTGTAAATGTGTGTGTTCCTGGGGTGAAAAGTCTCCGCGGGGAAGTTAGAAAATGACTGAAAGAGAGAGCGAAAGAGCGAGAGCGAGAGAGAGAGAGAGAGGAAGTTTCTCTGCTCTGATCATTCCTTATAACTGATACACGAACACACATGGCAAGAGCCTGCCATTCACGCATGGACACACACACAGACATACTCCCTCTTCGTGAACACACACTTGTTGGGCAAACTGACAAACACTAAACTGAGACACAAGTACATGCACTTATACAAGCCGGCTGCACGTAGACACATGGTTACAGACACACACACACACACACGCACACGCACACGCACACACACACACACACACACACACACACACACACACACACACAGTCTGGGAAAACCAAAACTGAAACCTTTTGATCGCTTACTTTGAGCTATATGGAAATGTTTACTGACAAAACCCTTTTCTCTATGAACAAAAAACGCTTGACTTCTCAAAGGCGTGCATCGCTCTGTTCAACCATTCTGCTGCCCGTGCCGGTGTTCTTTCTCAATTACGGTATCTATTCGCTTTGCTTACTGCATTGTAGAACCGGTCCCGTTATCCTCGGTTCTACTCGGAGTGTCCTTGGTCTCAGGTCTCTTTTGCCGAAGACTGATTTTTTTTCACATCAGGTTTGAGTGGGTTTTCCATGCATCCGTTTTAGGATTTGGCCGAAATTTTTGGACCTATAAAGACCTCTACGGAACACGCACACAGAGGGGAAAGACACATGCAGACACAATCTGCTAGAATGCCTGCACTTCCCCACAAACGCAAACATATATGAACGCAGTCACTGATGTCCGCACAGTCTACATGCACTCAGACACACGCCATCGAAAAAACGTGCACACAAAATCCACTGAAATATGAATATACAGATTAATAAACATACAGTCACGAATGTGAAAACACACAAACGGCCAAATTAAACATGAGTACACATACATATATATACACATGCTTCCAGTGCACACTTCCTTATGCACTCTTATAAACGCACACATAGACACAGGGTTTGAGAGGCCCGGCTGTTAATGGTGGTGGTCCTGCGTACCACAGTGGGATCTGTGTTTAGCCATGTTTGGAACTCCATTTGGGGCCAGATAAATCAAGCTGCTGTCTACCAGAAGCCTCCATTAGGGGCCCTGCGAGGCCCCTGGACAGCCTGTCAGTCACCCCGTCAGTCAGCAAGCCGCCCTCTTCCAGCGTTTGAACTCATAATTACAGGGAGGCTCAGCTTGGCTCGGCCCGGCCCGGCTCCCGAGCCCACCGCCACCTCCCAGACGGCAGTGTACGCTAGCCCAGCGCTAATGCTAATACTAACAAACGACGGACGTTTCACCTCCAGAGGAAACAGCGCCGGGGAAAATATTTATGGAAACTGGAAAGCCTCCCTTCCTTTTTTATGCCCCCTTTGGCCCCTCTTCATCCATTTCCACAAACTCCTTCTCGAGCTTTTAGTTTTTATTTCTTTGAGTGACAGTCCAGGGTTTCCCCTCGAATCTGAGAGGGTTAAGAGCGTTAGTTAGCTGAGGAGCACTAGCGCCAGGCTAACCTCTGTCTGCCACAGATTAATCAAACACCAGTTAGAGGGGAGAGTGTAAAACACAGGGGCCGCGATGACTGATGGCTTTTTAAGGAGTGACGGGGGAGGGAGCTTGAGGAGAAACACCTCAGATCAGGAAGAAAGAAATACTCACAGAGCAGAGCGGGAAATTAACATCAATGACCAAACAAGCTTTGCCCATAGCTTGTTTGTCTTGTCTATAAGCCACTTTGACACGTAACAAACAATCATTCATGGGTCTTACTCTATTCTGAAACTCATCAATCATATTCGGCCGGTCAAACAGTTCAAACATTGGGTGTATTTTGGAATCCAGCCACCGTGGTCGGCAGATGAAAAAGTTTCCTGCGCTTACACATACACATACATAAAGTCAGACGTGGCTCGCTAGCTCTCAGGAATTCATGAATAAAATATATGCCCATAAAGGCAGCATGAACAATAGAAATATTATCCTCTGCTGCATAAATGTACAGCCGACCACAGAGTATTCTCACAGGGAGCTCGTTCCTCTTATCTCTGACGGCTCATCGACGATGACTGGCCGCTGCGTGTGGAGACACACACCGCTAACGATGGGGAAACCCCCCCCCCATCACCCAAGATTGATGCAGAAAATTTACCCAGCAGACATTCCTCTGGGCTGAAATGAAAGAGGTTCCTGGTTCACCAGCATTCCTGATTGGCCACACATTCCTTTGCCATTCTAACAACAGTGTGATTGCTGGCATGAACCCACGGATACATGAGGTGGGTATCCACAAAATTTCTACCTTCTAAACAGTCCCATGAGATTTCACCTGGTGAAGGTTTTTGAACGGGAACTCATTGATTCAGATGGCTAGCATTGTCCGGAACAAGATAACGGTGGGAGAAGTCAATGAGCAACATCCAACCTTCCTTCGTCGAGACCACTGATGTGCCACTGAGCAAGGCGTTAAATGTACAACTAATGAAAACGGGGAGCTAAAAGGTGCACTTGTTTGAACTGCTGTTAGTTGGTTTGTTCACCATCTCCTTGACAAAAGGAAAAAAATGCAGAAGGAGAACAGAAAGGAGTGAACTGAAAAAATCTGTAAAGGAAAATGAAAAAATAGAAATAAGGAAATTCACTTAGGAAGAAAAATGAATGAGAAGAAATAAACAAAAAAATTGTAAAAGTCAGAAACAATGACCGAAAGAGCTAAAACAGTGATAGAAATCAAGGGAGGAAAAAGCAACCCAGACAGATTTAACTACAAAAAGGCACAGTAAATAATCAAATTAAAAGCATAACTGATTTAAGGCCTATCCAACTCCCCTGTCAACATTTTATTTCCAATGGAGATGTGATGTATCCTCACGAAATCCGTCCTGTTACAGCTACTGAGCTGGCCCCAGCCTCAGCGGCACGACTCCTAATACTGACATGAATTATTAATTTGACCAGCCGTCGATAGCCTCCATTATGGCGGGTGTGTATACATTACAGAGTGTATAGTGTATCAGAAACTTCCCGCATACGAGCCGCTGGATGGCGGGAAGAGAGGAAGACAGAGAGAGAGAGAGAGAGAGAGAGAGAGAGAGAAGGGGATTAACATCGTCGGTGACGGACAGCAGTGACAGCACAAAGTATTACCTTGAGGACGCCGAGTCATGATATCGGAGGTAGATATCAGACAGAGAGAAAGAGCAAGACTAGTGTGAAATAATGCCGTTTTGACAGGTAATTCAAACTGCAGACTGGAAGTCACAAGTTTGAGTTACAAGGTTAAGTTTTATAGTGATGAATATATGATAATACAGCGACTTCTAGTAAAACGTTTGGATACAGGTGATACGATCAGTTTACAGTGAAACTATCAAACCAACCATTGTTATATATGGCGACAAGTTACTTAAATGAATACAATGTTAAACTGGTGGGAAAAATAACAACAGTAAAGCTCCAGTGATTTTAGGTAAGAGGTTTGAGTTTGTGTTTTGCACATCTAGTTTGTGAAACTAATCCAAACAAATTAGAGAAATGGCCTAATGACAACCATGCAAACGATTTCCTAAACCTGTAAGATATTCGCAGGACTCTGGACAACAAAGATGAGGGGGAAAAAAAGGACTTTGGCAATGGCTAGTGAAGCTGGCGCAGGCTGCAGGTTTGAAAGACAGCTGTAGATGAAAGATGAGACGAAATGTGACTGAAACTGCAGAAGTTAAAAAGAGACAAAATAATGGTAAAATTACATTTTTATAGCCACCGAACTGATGACCAGCACATGAACAACCATCGGCTAGCATAATGCTGGCGTTTGAGGCATCGTGAAATTTTCTACATAAACAGAAGAAGTATCAAAGTTCTTCCCAAAGAGATCACCGCAACATATGAATATCAACCACTAAATAGACTGTTGTGGTGGAGAAATCTACACAAGGAAGCATTGTTTTAAGACTTGTTTTTAGTTGGGAGGCCGACGAACCTGAACTGAACTCATGAAGTTACTAATAAAATGGTAATGTGATGTTTGCCAAAGTCCCATTTGCTACAAGACAGGGCTAATCCCCTGTTTTATTTATCCTTTAGCTTGTTTGAGCATGTGTGTTGTTTTGTTTTTTAATTTGCTTTATAGTGTCAGGAGGGATTGTTTCCAAGATCACTGATCCAGCTGGAACCAAAGTAGAGCTGAGATCACACGGGGATATGTGTTATTTTTATGCATGTAAACAGCTTAGCAGGGGCAGTATAGCTATCACAAGCATGTCATTTTCCTAACGCAATCTTGTATCTCTCTGACTCTTTACAGCTCAGGTGAGACGGGCGGTTGGAAACTGGCCCCGTTTTATTATCGATTCTCAAAAAGACCCAATAAATTATAGTTTTTTTTAAGGGTTTTTTTTTTCCTGTCCTTCATTATGGCGACGCCGCTACAGGATCTCAGTACATCTTACTACCACACAAATTTTTTCTACAGTGCGGCCACATTTTTGGAAATTAATTTGTTGATCCCTGTCTAGCCCGTCTGAGGAAACATAGCTGATGAAGTACGAGCACAGTAAGTGTTGCTGATTAACCTGTTAAGGCAGTTTACACTAAATAGAGCAAGCCTATTAACATCTGAGGCAGACGTGTTGGGATCCACTTCCCTGATAGCTTATCCTGGCAAGAACCAAGCCAATCCGAGGTGAACACTGTTTATTTGGCTTAGAATGGCATTAAGAACTTCAACAGACTCATTCATTTTCTCTCATTAAGCTCCAACCAGGTCTCTGAACTCTGAACGTTAACGTGCAGTAAATGAATGTACAGTCAGAGCACCATGCTGGACAGGGAGCGTGACTCTGATCACAGGGAGCCAAGCGGTGGCGTACTGACAGCTTTAACGGCTAATGAAGAGATGATGTCACACTGCCGCGCTACACTAACGAGAAGCTAATGGACGGTGGAGCTGATGACCGCCAAGCTGGCCCCTAGAGTAAACAGCAGGGGCAGGGAACCATCACTTTGTCTCACACACACTCACAGCTACATATACACACACGCGCACACACCCTACCATACGTCAAAGTTACACAAAGGGGCGAGACAAAAGCTAAACAGCTGCATTGTTTTAAAATCAGCTTTATTCTGACCTCAACTGCTGCACAGACACACACACGAACACACACACACACACAAAGTGTGTATGAGAGAGATAGAGAGAGAGAAACAGAGAGAGAGAGAGAGAGAGTCTACAGAGGGGTGTGCAGGTACAAGTGTATCAGTTTTATCTGTTTAAACAAATGTGACTGTGTGCATTTACTTTACCGTATGTGTGTGTGTGTGTGTGTGTTTTTGTGTGTGTGCGTGCGTGCGCGCGTGCGTCCAACTGGGTGTGAGCTCACAGTTAATCACCTAAAGAAAGGAAGTCCATAAATCAGCAGAATACAACTCTCACACTGTAAATCTATGCTAACACGTCATCACTGTGTGTGTGTGTGTGTGTGTATGTGTGAGTTAATGAAAGACAGCACAAGACTTACAATCTAAGGGAAAAAAAAAAAAAAAAATTAACCTCCAAGAGTCAAATAATCCAAAAAAGTTTCTATTTTTTGCTGCTAATCTGCAGTTAGGTTGCCGTGGCAGCAGGGTAAGCCGGAGCCGTAGACTTTCTTCTCCCCAGCCATGTCCTCCAGGGTCCCCTGGGGCTTCCCCAGGTGCTATCAGGCCAGATGGGATATCTGGCCTCCTGCATGTTCCTGGTCTGCTTCGGGGTCTCCTCTCGGAGGTATCCTAATCAGATGCTGAACCAAGTGAACTGAACTTTCAGCAGAAAACTTTCTACTCCCAGAAACCAATTCTCTTTTACTACCACTGTGGGAACCGAAGTCCCCCCGTTGAAAAACGTGTGTGTGTGTCTGACCTGGCTGTAAGTGGCGTCCAGAAGCGTGTCCAGGTTCTGCAACGGTGCCGGGGTTTTGTCTTTGAATCGAGTCAGCAGGCGGCGCTGGATGGCCCTGAACTGCACTGCTCGCTCCGACAGCAGGTCCTGGTACTGCTGAGCGCTGACACGCAGCTAACACACACACACACACACACACAACAACACACAGGGTGACGCAGTTAGACACATGCTGTCTATAATATGTTTGACATACCGTTAGTTCTTTCCAATCATATCAAACCGTAAGGAAGCACATTCTGAAAGTCAACTGAGGCCCCAACTATAAACAAACTTCAGCAGATGTTGATCTCAATGCATAATGAGGTTTTATTTTTGTTTGTTTGGTTTTGTTTTGTTTCAACCACTGACACCGGTGGACTTGCGGGCGCATTTGCTGCCTGACATCTACCTGGAAGTGGTGGTCTACTGACAGGAAGTACTCCTGTAGTGGAAGCGGTCCACTGAAGCTTTTCTTGAAGTCCTTGACTCCCAGTTTGGAGAAATGTTGGTCGAACCTCTGAACCAGCTCTTTCGCCACCAGCCACATGTCCTCAAAACTGTCACTCTGGATGCGGTAGCGCTCTGACAAACAAACAGCCACATTTACACGAGGGCTAGGTAAGGCAAGCTGACAGTAATAACTATGAATGAAAAGTAAACATAAAAGATATAACAAGTGGTGTTAAAAAGTTTCTAAAAGTATCAAAAAGTGCAGGAGCCTCTGATTATACAATTGCTACCGTTTTATATGATATACTCACCCCTGTGTGATGCGTTAAATACATATTAATGGGACTTGAGAAGTAAAGAAGGTTGGTGTAATGTTGTGAAAAGCTACTTAAAAGGTTCCCAAGAGACAGAATCGGTATCCAAGGTATTAAGCTATCACGGGTAAAGTTTGGGGTTTTTTTTTCTAAACAGTTTTAGAGCCGTAATGAAAATCAAGAGGTTCTGTGAGATGTCCACAGGTGTAATTAAGAGATAGTTGTTGGTTAACAGCTCGAAGAGGTTTGCTAAGGGCCATAAAAGTAACGAGAGAACAGAAAGGTATCAAAAAGAGCTTTAGAAATGTCTCAAGGGGAATGCAAAGGTTTAAACGAGGTATCAGAGGGCACCGTTATCACATTATTAGACTTCAGGAGGTGTTGAATGTTGTCACTCCGCCTTTACTATCAAAAAGTACTGTTTTGTAATCTATAATAGTTGCAAGTTGTTTATTATTAAGACATCGCGATATATAAGGTACTGAAATGTGTCAGAGGTGTCAAAATGTTTCGAAAATCATTGAGAAGCGACACAACGGCATCAATACATGTAGAAACCATTTGGAACTGACATCTGGTAAAATGTTTAAAGCCCCGAAACCAGTACTGTATCAGAGATAGATCATTTCCACATTTCCAGCAGTCTTGGTGGAGGTAAACAAGTGTCTTGTGAAAATCCCGTTCATCCTTTAGTGCTGCTGTCAGACTCACGGGAGGTCCTGGAGGCCTGCACGGTAACCTTGGCTCCTGACAGGAACTGGAAAGCCAAAGTATTCCCATCCTTATCTTCTGATTTTGCTGAAAACTCTGCAGTGGGAGAAAGAGGGAGAGGGAGAGACAGAGAGCAGCGTGATGAGACAGATAGGGCAGCCTATCGTGATGCAGGACGCCAACAAAGGTGAACAAGATGCAGTCACACTGTTCACAAAGACACACAATACGAGCAGGCATGATCTTTTAGACGTCGGGACTGCTGATTGTAGCTGATTGCCAGATAACTGGGAAGGAGAACAGAGATTCCCAGGGTTCAAACACACACACACACACACACACACACGCACAGAATCACAAAATAAATAAACATGCATAAACACACTCATATAAAATACACAACCACACACACAGATACAACAGTCGATTATTCGCATAAATGTATACTCATTGACACCTCTCTCATCCCTTCCCCTGGCTTCCTGTCAATGCTCATGTCATTTGGCTAACGCCCTCCGGTGGCCACTTCACTGGTCCTCAACCATTAAGCGTCATCAGTTGTACGAAGCGTCCATCTCAGGGGAACCGAACAGACGTGTATTATAATGCCTGTGTGAAAAACGTTACCGTTTCTGATCGATTTTGCAAATGGGGCTGCAGTTCTATAGCGCTTTTATCCAAAGTGCCGACGGTGAATGCATTAGTGGACAACCCACTCTACCTGCTGATCTCCAGCCACCCATTAACTGACCTGATTAATTTACAATGTCTAGCACAGAGTTTTAGTGCAAAAACTTTTCACACATGTGGGAACTGAACCTGCGCCAACTGAGCGAAAATCACAAGTTGAAACTGCAGGACACGTGACGCACCTGGGACCAGAGAGATTTTATTTAACTGTCCAAACCCTGTACAAAAGACACAGCTGTAAACCAGTGAAGCAAATCTGTGTCTGATAGCTGCGTGTTTACTTTAAAGGTTCAATGAAATAAAATAATTGTCTTTCCTGTGATATCGCACCGTATGGATGAAAGCGCTGTTCCACTCATCTAAAATACTGTATGTGTAAATTAAATGAATATGTTCTTCTTTTACAGTGTTTGTTTCCACAAACACTCGTCTTGCAAGAACTGCAGTAAACTGTGGTTAGAGATTTCGGAGTAATCTACTGAACACGTCTAATCACTTCACCGCCACCTGCATCTACAGGCTTAGAAGCACTAGCAGCCATAAAATTTGTGATTCAAATGCAGAACCTAGACAGTTTGGGAAACTGAGAGAAGCATCGGTGGAGCATCAGTATGTGTAAATATCTACATATCTGTGTCTTTGAGTTACCCGGGAAGATGGAGCTCAGGTTGACTGGTGCCTGGTTGGTGTCCACAGTGATCTTAAACTTGGTGGTTTTGGACGGAGAGGAAGGAACTAACACCAGTGCCAGAGGAAGACTGAACCTGGACTGGAGAACCCTGGGAACTCCTGAAACAAATGAAAATATGTCAACATTTAAAAACATTTTGAACATTTTTTTTATGTTGCATTTTCCACATGTTCCCCAAAATTTAGTCCTTTCCATTTTCCAGTTTGTAGCATTGCCACTGACCTGCTAACGCTTGTGGAGGATATCGACCTACAACGATATCCGAGTCACACCTTTCGCTTGACAGCAGTTATTTGCAAAACCCTTTGTTACGGTTATATATTTGTTCGCAAAGTAAAAACTAAAAATACATAGTTTTCTTCATTACCTTTATTTATTTTGGATAACAGAAAAGCTGCACATTTATTCTGTGTTATTTTATGCCGCTCTTCAATCTCCCTCCCCCTGTAGATCTTTTCCTGAAAAACAGCCTTAAAGTCACAACCCACTTCCCCTTTAAGTGGCGCCCATCTCCACCAAACTCCCCCAGAGCGAATCAAATGGGGTCGGAACACTGACTTTTAGGCTTTCTCTCCAAACAGCAGACAGGTTAACATTTGTTAACACAGTCAACACTGCAGATATTCAGATTACATGAGTATCTGTGCGCTACGAGACCGAGAGACTCAACATCAACACCAAGTGCGGACGGGTGTTTGTTGAAGATCCGAAAGGGAAGTTTTGTGAAAAGTTGAGTGAAATTTTGAGAAGAAAAAAAAAAAAAAACGGGGAGGAGGGGAGTTAAGGCCAAATATAACTATGTTCTGAGCCTAAGCAGTGCTGAGCTTGGCAGAAATCTACACTTAGCTAGAATAACAGAGCAAGGGAAAGGAGCGATGGAGGAAAACAGTTGTTAAGAAGAGATGGAGGGAGGGAACCTGGGAAGAGAAGGTGAGCTAACGACAGGAGAGGCAGAAAACCTGGGTTGAGCAGAAAAACAAGGGGAAATAAACCAACGTGTGAGAGAGAGACCGAAAGAGAAATAATATGAGTAACAACAGCCAGGGCGGGAGGGAGGGACCGTTTAATTATGGAATATTCCAGGTTATTACAGATAGTAATAATTACCTGCAACTACCGTGCACCTTTTTGTTCCAGACGTGAAATTATTATGTGATTATGTGAATAATTCAGTTTGGTTTGAATACATAAACTGAGGCAGATAAAGAAGCAGGGGAAGAGGTAAAGCCAAGGAAAACAGCAGAAAGGCATGAGGAGAAAAAGACGTTTTAGAGAGGAGGGAGGACTGTGGTCCACTTTTCTTCTCTCCTCACTCGCTTAATTTCTCATTGACCCTTCGTCCTGGGTGACTGAATAGTTAAACAGCAAATTACATCCAACAAAAGAGGGTTACGTACACTTGTCGTCAACGTGAATATGCAGCAAGTGCACTCAATATGATACATTTACCCAATATTACAAATGCAGACCGCACTCTGAATGCGAACAATTCTCCATGTTGGAAAAATAATTCTGTAAACAGAGCATGAAAGTCCTGGCAAAAAATGATCATCTTTCATCAGCAGGAACCTAAGATCCAGATATCTGCCAAAAAACATGATCGCGTTTTGAGCTTTTAAGTATCAAGTGGGTCATTTCTTCTCATGCCATTTGTTTCTGTAGTTTCTTAGTCTGTTTATGAAAACACATGGCACACACTCAACCTTTCTGAAGACAAAGATTTTCAGGCCGCACCACATTGCTTTTAAGTAGCTTTGACCATAATCAGAGCAGACATGATGCACACTGTGATGGATTGCCTGTCTCAAAGAGTTTTCAAGTCTCTCCAAGGTGAATTTCATTCAACATTCTGACACCACTGGCTGCCCGAAAAGAAGGAAAACACATTTGAAAAGAATCCAAAACTCCGAGGTACGCTTTGGAAAGGGGTCGACACCGAGGTAAAGTATATGTGATATATTTATAATAAATGTAAAAATGAGATTTAGTTCCCTAATATAACTCTGCAGGGATTACAAGTAACGAAGGCCCTAAAACTCTGAAAATCTCAAAGAAAAACTAAACCACTTAAACAAAAGTGCAAACATTTCTCATGCAACATAAAGTTAGGTTATTCCCAAATACTGGAAATTGGCAAGGGATGTTTTATGGTCACGCTTAGGTTACCTTAGTGTTGAGACAGGATATTATTAGGAATTTAACAATAAAACCAGAAACTCTGCCCTCTGGTATAAATGACGGGCGGGGAAAGAGAGAGGAAGAGGGAATATATAGTAAGCAGAGTAATAAAAAGTCAGAGAGACAAGGAGGGGGAAAGACAACAGAGAGAAAACACAGAGAGTTAGAGATAAATGATGTGAAAAGAAACACAGCAGATGGCGAGATAGTAGAGAGAGGAGCGATGGATAGAGACGGGAAGGGACAGATGGGTGAAATGGAAGAAGATGAAGGAAGTGGAGGTCATAAAAGGCTGGAAAAGACCAGGGGAAACATTTTTCCATCTCAAATTCAGCGTTGCCATTTGCTAGTTAGCACTGTGAGTGTGTGTGTGTGTGTGTGTGGTCATAAATCTCCTCTTGTTCCACTCTGGACATTCCCAGGCTTTCCTCACCAGGTTACACCCACAATGCAGAGATTTACCTGCACACCCAGTGTGTATCAGTGTGTGTGTTACTACGATTTCACAAAGCAAACTTTTTAAAGAGCACAATTTCCAGGACATCTGTAGACTGAGCTCCAGACAGCTGTATTATGGTAAATATATAAACACGGCAACACCAGCACTGTCACGGCCCTGACTCTGACTCGGCTTTCTTCCTCGTGTTTTCTGTTTTGTTGCCCCGGTTTGTGTGTCTGGGGCGTGGCGCTCCTCCGTCTCTCTCTCTCTCACCCTCTCTTCCACCCATCTGCCTTCGATCAGCCTGCACACCTGCCTCTCATCTACTCATCAAGTCTGCTGCGTATAATCCCCGGTTCTTCAGCCCCTCCTCGACCTCCGGGCCGCTTGGTACGGTTTCAGCCTAAGTTCATTCCTAATGTTTTTTCCTTGTGACTTAACGAGTGTTTCCTTGATTTCGGGATCACGCCACGTTTCCTCGTCAGTGCGACCTGCGGAGTCCCGCGCTCCAGTTCCTCGGCCGGCTTTTTCCGTTCCTGCTCCGCCACTAGCCACCTGCCTGGCCGCTTGGCCATCTCACGCACCCGAGCCTGCAGCCTGCGGATTACCCCGCTTCATCTCACCACAGCCACCTCCATCAACTGCCGGCCTCCTCCAGGCCATCTCCACACCCCGCGACCCACTGACCCCGAAGACCTTGCCCACTACCTCCACTGGCACCCCCTGACCCCTGCTTTCAGCCAGCACCTCCAGCCTCTCCTTGGGCGTCACAGCCTCTGCCCTTCCCAGCATCCTCCCTGCACTTCTCCAGCTCGCAGCCAACTTTACAGGGATGGCTCATAACTGTGCTGAAAATCAAACCTTCTTCTCAGGAGTCTACCTGTTTCCACTCCTGACCAAAAGCCCGATCTGCCTAAAATCTTTATCCCACTCTGATTTGAACTTTATTCACGTTCTATTTTTCTTTGCCGTATCGTGTTGCTAATTGTCGCTAAAATTGACCCTCAGGGATCACTGAATGTTTTATCAAGGAAACAACTTTAAATTGAAACTGGGACCAATGGCGTCAAATTCCTATTTCTTGAGGGGGGCCGAGTGACAGGGAAGGTGAATAAACACACTTTGAGAAAGTTTTGATTTCAAACTAATTAGTCAAGTTGTTATACTAGATTTGTGGGAACTGACAAAAAAAACATAGTAGTAAGAAAAAAAGTGAACCTACGTTAAGGAAGAATGAAACAGAACTCGATGTTGTGCAGCCCAAGTATGGACTTTTGTTCTTTCGTGATATCAGAAGTATATTTTTACATGTATATTGCGTATTTATATTTTTTGCCAGAGTGTGAAAATGTTGCTACAGGTACCAGTAAGAAAACGAAATGTGATCCAGGAAGGCCAGTTTGAGTGCATCTATGAATTTAAAGGACTATCAGGCACCATAACACTTCACAGCGGTGGATAGTATTATTAGACGGAGGTTTGAAACTCTAGAAAAAGCGTAACGGCGGCGTCGACTGTTTCATTCTTGCGCCTGATGATTGCAAGGTGAAGGGAAGAAAGTTGCCCGATGAGGTTACATTTCATCTTGGCAAAAGTTGAGCCAGGTTCAGCCCTGCTGTTTATGGCCAGAGCTTATTTGCTGGCAGCCTCGGTGTGCCAATGCAGTCGGCTCGTTGACGTTTATGCGGTGGCTGCTTTCCTTCTTTTTTTTTTTTTGACACAGAGCTAATGTCAGTCTGAACACAACCTAAGCCTTTTCACACAACTGCTTAAACGGTCCCTGTGACTCATTTCATGTTCTCTGATCAGCGTGAACAGTAACAGTTTGCAGCCGCAACAATTTCCAGCCGACAAAAATATATATTTTGTTTCTGCTAAAGTCATATCCTAAATCGCTTCACCGACACAGGATCTGTTTAAACGCTGGGTGAGGATTTGTGTGGGTTGCCATGGCGATAAATAAACTTTGCATCATTTGCCTACGTCAAATGTCACAGTTTTAGTCGGTTTTGATGACATGCAGGTTGACAAGATACAGTGGAAAGAAAAACAGCAGATTGATGCTGTTTGAGCAGATGATTCAATTCAGAAATCTGGAACTAAGGCCAAAGAGTGAGTAAGTGACTAAACACTGTTTCTCAGCTACAGTAAACTGAGGTTACTGTGTTTGTCCTAGAGATTCTGCAATTCATTCAGTGCTTGATTGGGATGTTTAAGTTTTTAAGAGTGTAGATAGACCTGAATCCACATATACATCTCATACTGTAACATCTGACCCCTGACAGTTGCTTGCAACACTGCTGATACGGGAATTGGAGCTTGGTCTACCGTTAAACACACTTTAAATCACAACTGAACACCGCTGCTGCTCCTTGTTAATGCTGCTGTACCTCCAGTGCACTGCGTTCTCAAAGGACTCTGATTCCAATTATCTGGAATCTGCGTTTGTGTCTGTGTGTGTTAGAGACAGGGGAGGGGGGGGCGAGAGCGCGAGAGAGAGAGAAAGACCACAGAGTTTATTTGAGTAGAGGACCACTGTACAGGATCAGGTTCTCACCACAGCTGCAGTGATGTCAGCCGTGTATGTGTGTGTGAATGTGTGAGTTGATGTGTATGTATGTGAAAGACCCGACGTGTGTGTGTGTCTTACACGCACGCTCATTCTTTTTATTCTTTCCTCCGTCGTACACACAGAGTCACAGCAAACCCCGGTCCTCAACAAGTCCTGTTCACATGCAGCTATTCTGCATGAGCGACTTGCCTTAAAAGGCCCCGTCCCGAGCCTGAGAGTGCAGGTGTGGAGTTCTGGATGACTGACGGACACGTGTTCCTCTCTGATGCAAGATGATCAAAATGTTCACGTCTATTCATGCATCTAGCTGCAACACAATCATACGAATAAACGGTCTCACTAACCTAACGCTCAGTGTTTAATAAACACTGGACACTGGCTGCGTTCGGTTGTTGACATGCTGACGGCGTTGCGGGACCTTTCCTGTTACTTTGCTGTTGTTCCTACAACGGGACATGACATAAAACGGCGGCGTTGAAACGGGAGTGGTCACCAAACTCTGGAGACGCTTTGTAGAGGACAGTGTTTTGGTGCCGCAGGTGTTTTGCTAAACTTGTAGTCTTAGCATTGTCGATGAGTCACTGGCGTTGCTATGTAGCAAGTTGTGCCAACACAGAGATACAGTGCATTTATTTTATTGTGCGTCTGTGATTGTATGTGGGTGGGCGCCATTATTAAGAAGCGTGTGACATATTTTCTTAGTGTGACTAAGTCTCTGGGTTGTTGAAGCGCTGAGTGAAACGCGTTGCTGCTGGCAGCTGTAATAAAAGATCTTCAGCAGCGTACATCTTTATCAGAGGAGTGTGTTTTCAGCCCATATTGATTTCCACCTCCGAAGTACGCGCTGTTTGCTAAACGTCTCTCCTACAGGCTGGTCTCCTTTCACTTGTCCTGCTCATGTGCCTTAAAACCGATGACTTTCCTCACGGAATCCTCGCTATCATTTTTTTTCTTCATCAGCTTTTCATCTTTCTGTCTGATTCGCTGAAGAAAAACCTCTAATTTTGGCACTTTAGGTTTCCTGAAAACATATCTGGCTGATGTTGAATCGCCGCATATGAAGATGATTTTCAGTTGAGACAGGGAGAGAGAAAGTACACTGTTGTATGAGTGTGTGTGTGTGTATGTGTGTGTGTGTGTGTGTGTGTGTGTACTACTGCCTCTAAGCCCACTATAGATTACAGGACATCCTATTCTCTATCAGAGCACACAAACTCAGATGGACTAAAACAAACACTGGGGAACACTACGGCTGGAAGACACAGTGTGTGTGTGTGTGAGTGTGTGTATGTGTGTGTGTGTGTGTGTGTGCGCGGCTTTGCTGAAACACGTGAGTCAATGCGTTTCTGTATGTCTGTGTGAGACAGATGATATTTCTGTGTACACTGCACAGTGTATAAAAGAATAAATGGATATTTACTTATTCCTTACTGTGAGGAAGTGTGTATGTGTGCACAAGCGTGAGTACAAGTGCCAAGTATCACCTTACAGGAACATAAACAGCAGGCAGCGGTTTCTTCCTGTATATACAGTAGAGTGTGTGTGTGTGTGTGCGCGTCTTGGAATGCATATTATATAGTGTAGTTTTGATTTTATGACCGAAGATTGGAGCGTATGTCCCAAAATACATCAAATCACTGTATATGTGTAGGGTACATCTACATATTTGTCTTTTTAATAAAGTGTGTGTACGTTTCTACTTGCTCTATTCTATCCAGCACTACTACCCAAACACTTACCTTTGGGATTTAGCTCTGTAGAGAAAAAGAAGAGAAGAGTTAAAGGTTAAAAAGCAGACACAGAAACAGAAACAGCAGAGGAAAGTGGTATCACTCCTCCTGTCTAGAATTATTCAGCGCAGACCAGTAACAAAGCAGCCCGGGGAGAATTTGGCTCTGCTGTTCAAACAGGAGGGGATTCCCTGGGAAAACCTCCATCTCCCTCCATATGGACATACAGAGAAAGTCAAGAAACCCTCCAGGAGCCCTTGGTTAGCCTTCCCACATGCTTGGAAAGTTCCGCTGGAGGAGATTGCAGCCCTCCGACTAAGCCAAAACGATCCAGAAAACGATAAGTTGTCCAAATCCAAAATTAAATAGCTGCTCATCAAGAGGTTAGTATGAAAATTGGTCTGACAGAATCTGGGGAAAAAGACATCTATCCTAATAAAATTATAAGTATCGAGAGTTTCACTGATTTAAAAGAAGAAAAAGTACTTCAGAAAATGAGAATACTTTGCTAAACTTAAAATCAAAAACTTTTTTAGAGATGCTGACCGATGAACCTGTACTACTTCAACACGGGTAAAATATGCCGACACCAGAAATGCACAAAAACAAGTAGAGCAAAAATAATTCCTGTTGGCAGAGAGCACACAAACCTGAACATACCTGAACCGGCCACTATAACCAGCCACTGAAAAACCATGTGTACAAAATTATAGCATGGAAGGCCAAAGTTGAAGAAGAATCTGGGCTGATCATTTTAAATTGAACCTTCAAGTTGAATGAAAGTAAGGAAAACTATCAGTGGCTCTGCATTGCTGTGTGTCTGTCTGTACCTCCTTTCTTTTCATTTTATTCTTTACACAGTGGCAAAAGGAAACACTATTTCTTTCCACTGTACATTCCCATACACTGTACAGTATATGGGATTTAGTGTATGGTATATTCTACACTGACCTTGGTGCTCGCTGTAGCAGGCCAGTGTTGGTGTCACAGTCACGGTTTGTTATTTGTACTACTGATTGGCGTCTGAATGTCAAGGAGGTGGGTCTTAACTCACATGAACCCGTCAGAGGCCAAATGTCAACAGGCGGGGAGAAAGAGAGAGGAGGGGGAGGAAGGAAAACAATGCAGAGGAACTCTTTTATTGAGACCACGATGGACAATAAATGGAAAAGTATTTTGACTTAGCTTCTGTCTGTGTTTATATGTTAACCTAAATGAACTGAAACCAACGCCATACTGTGAGCAGTTAGTGCATAGTTTGGTGATGGACCAGAGGACGGGGCCGGCTTTAACCACCGAGACGAGCCAAGTTCCAGTGCGGGAGATGAGTTGGGTTCACCGGGGGTTCAGGCTCGCATCCCTTCTTGGCTGTCCTCAACCAAAGGCAGTCACCGGTACTCTGGTACTGGTATAGCAAAATGCTGTGTGTTGATTCCCTTTGCATATTAACAACTTATTAACCAATTATTAATGAATTATTTCTCCGGGACTGCCTGCGCCTTGACAGTGCCAAGACTGCACAGCAAGGAGGTAGCAGCATACACTGAATTACCAGGTGCCACAAGAACCTTACTCACCCTATATCTGTGAGTAATACCACATGAGACGTTTGAAATGTTCCACATAGATGTGAAGATGTATAAATGTATAGACGCTAATTTTTGTTAGACCGCCTACGGAATAAGCTTTAGTTTCCGAATGAATGTGGAAGTGGCGCTGCGCTTCCTTACAGCTGCAACTGGAAATACTTGATTTGTATGAAGTTTTTGTGTGTGTGTGCATTCAGTTTTACAATACTTTCATGTGGAAGGTAACAATTAAAATCTGCTTTTGTCTCCCAGTCAGAGGACTGTTAGTGACCTGCCAAACTAAGCAGCAAAGTTTACAGAGGAGAGAAAAGTCACACTGAACTATGAAAACAAAAAAATTATTTTTTTTTTTATGAAGGGAGGGAGCATCTCTTATCCCCGCTCCTCACCGCCAGATTTTCCCAGCTGCTGTGGGATTTAAACAGTCAGCCTCCTGCTTCTCTAACCTTTAGGCCGCAGCAATAGAAGTCTGGCAGATTAAGCTGTGATTTGATTGGTCGAAGAGGATTTCCTGCGAAGGTGAATGAGAAGCAGATGGCAGGTTGCAGGCCAATGAAAAGGCACTGAGTTGCTGAGTCAGGCAGTTCATGAGTTATTAAACCTGATGAAAGTCATGCTTCCTTACTGCTGTCTCTCTTTCCTTTGGTAACTCGGCCTCGATCGCACTTTCTCTTCTGTCATAATTCTGCCTTGTATTTATTTAATTATCATCTCTTGTCAAGAACGTCACATTTATTTAATTAACAATACTGAAAACCATACAAACAATACACCGTTTCCCTTAAATTGCGACAGCAACCTAAATTCATGTATTTCGAGGGCCTAATATCCTATAACAATTAACACACGTTTCTAAATTTGTACTTTGATCTCAGATACATATAATAACCTTTCATTTGGGACGGTGTTCAAGCATTTCTCAAACCAATGCAACACATTAGGACTTTAATAGCTGACCCCCCTCTGACAAATACACCAACAACACACCAACAAATTCTCGAAATATGTTCATATTTAGCATTATATCTAATCCTGCAATGCTACCCTTTGTTATTACTTTGTCTGGCTCTCCTCTTCCCACTGTTCAGTGCCAGAGAGAAGAAAGAAAAAGCACAAGTGAAGGGGAGAAACGCAAAAAAAAAAAAAAAAAAAAATCAAAACGCTAGACCAACACAAAAAGGAAGGGAGAGAAAGAAAAAAAAAAAAAGAAACGCGAGAAAGAACTAAAAGCATCAATGTTGAGTGAAAGCTCCAGTTAAATGTAAAGGACATTTCAAATGGAGCAAGACGACACTCACAGCACACACTCAAACACACACGGTAGCCACTCCTGGCCGGCTGCCAGCCAGTGTTCAATCAGTCCTTCCTGTACTAAAATCTCCTGTAACGGCTGAGAAATTAGACCGGCTGAAATGAGTGAAATTCCGAATCCATTAGCTGGTGTAGTAGAAACTAAAAAGTCAGTCTAGTGTTTCATGACGCAAGCCTTTATTTTATTCAGTATAACTGAGAAAGTTCAAAGGGTGTTCTTTTGTATAATTAACAGAACACGAAAGTGCTCTAACTCCTTTGTTTTTAGATTTTTAGAGCGAGATGTCTTTTAAAGTATCCCTCTTCGGTTCCCGAACCACTTGTGTGTGCAAATCAGAACTGTTTGAAATTTGGAATCTGGAAATTTAACCAAAAAAAACCCCTATCACCAGGTTGTAGCTCTCTAATACTCTCTAATACTGAAATAAAGATTAAGATGACTTACACTGAAGTCCGAGACACGAGTGGCCTCATCAACAAACCATGGAACTTAAGAAAGGATCTACTATTAACTAGTCAATGGACTTGGCAAGCTGTTAAAAATTCTGGATAAATATGAAATATAAAACTAATTCTTTCAATGAAATACAACTGAAAACTATAAAGAACTCTGAGAGCACAAACCTCGGCCAAGGCTGATAAAAACCCTCAAATTTACTATGGTAGTTTTTATGTGCACTGGCATCAAAATACACATAAAGTAGAAACAGATAAGAGATATGTGCCAGAAGCTCTTTTGTTCCATTTTAGTAAGTGCAGCAGCTCATAAGAAAATAGCAAAGAAGTTGAAAAGTTTTACATTGCAAAGTTAAAAAATCCTTGGCCAGCGACGCAACTTCTCCACCAAATCTGTTACTAAGTTTTTGTTGTACAGCGAAAACAGACAAAAACAGGGCTGAGAACGTGATCTGCTCGCCAGAGGTAGCAAGCGACAGCAACAACATCAGCTGGCCTACAAAAGTTCCTTGCAAATAGATTTCAGACCAGCAGTTGATCAAGGAAGGGCCTAACAAAAACACTGCAGCCTCCTAGAGACATCAACATGTGGAGATGCTGGTCACTCTGGCAAGCTCAATAAAACAGGAGAAAAACAATAAGGACTGCCAACTGGCTCCCTAGGTTTTCACACGAATTGGCTTAGCAACCAATGAATCATGGCTGGCCCTGTTTTATGGAAATTATCAGCACAGTCGTAACTTATCTTTGACTGCTAGGACGAAAATGCCCATTGTGTATGAGGTAACAATGTACTGTAAATGCCAACTTGACCACTTGATCCCTCTGAAGTGTGTTTGTGTAAAAAGCCCATTGTCGGGGCGTTAGGAAAATCACAGAGGGCACTAATGAAATTCTTTCTAGACTGTAACGACTACTGCCACCACCGGGCCTCCTTTGAAGGGCTTAAGGAGTCCACGGTCCTCTTAAATGTCAAAGCCTTTGTAGGGCTTAAAGATGGGCACTGCGGCCAGGGGATGGGATGGTGTTATGTGGGGCGGGGTGGTGTTAAGGTGTAATCATCAGCCCTGGGTGGGAGCGGAGAGGGGAAAGAAAGAGATAAAGTGGTGCATTCCTCCCATACCAGGAGAGCATTTAGAGGATGAGAGTAGACGAGGCATTAATGGGGATTAGCACTGAGTGTTACAACCACGCACGCTGATCTACGCACAGGCTCTTAAGATGACCACTTTGCAGTTCACCAATGGGGTTTAGAGCAGGTAGGACTCCACATCATTGTTGGATCAGTGCAGGACAGAGGAGCCCTGGAGGCGTTTTCACTTCCATTTGGCTGCTGTGGCTGCCAGTGGCTGCCTGTTTGAGCGACCAGGCGCTTTTTGGGTGATTAAATCCCCCTGCTGATTTATGTGTCGCTCTCTCTAGCGACTGCAGTGACGAGGCTGAAATGAACACAGCTTTGCTGACGGTGGAAATGCGAGTGGTCGGATTGTTTTTGGGTCAGCATTTGTCTCTTCTGACTGATTAAGGTAACTTTATTATACAGTCTTAAACACTAGTTTAAAATTGTGCATCTGCTGTGAAAGAAAAAATAATGTTAATGTTACCACTTAATGTTAACAATTTCTACAAAACGGATGTGAAACTGCAGTGTAGTAGTTTTAGCCTCAAGCAGAATTGGTTTACAGGCTTAATTTATTAGCATATAACTATCAGTCGACAATTTCTTGCACAGCAATTGGAAAAAATAAACAATTTTTTTTTTTCAAATCTGAAAAGTTGAAATTTGCCACTACTACTGCTACAAGCATAATTCGGCGAGCTGGTTTGGTTTTGGTGATTTGCAGGTGAAAAGACACCTGTGCATCGGTTAGAACTGGGCCAAATCTGGCTGGAAGGTTTTTCAGGCATCTATCTTACATATAACCATCGGTTTAACAGCACTTTGATGACTTTATTAGGAGATGTCCGTTTCAACCGGCTCTTAAGGAACTCCCGGAGATACTCCTTTGCAAAAGCTGTAAAATAAGTAGTAAAAAAGAAATTATGTTACATATGCTGCAGTTTTATTGCAGCGGTTTACAAGTGAGGTGACACTGCAATAACAGCAGCCTATTTACTTCCAACACAATGTAAATGATCTGGCCAAGAGCGTGTGGACACATTGTGTACTTTTGGTCTGAGAGTGATTTTCAAAGTTTGGGCCTCAGCTCCGGTGATGGGAAATCTCGTCGTTAGACATGCATTTGTATTTTGTGAAGGTCCTATTTTTCCCAGTTTGGGGCTTGACTGTCCTGCACAGAGCCCTGACGTAACAGAGCGTCGCCCAGCTCCTTTGGGATGAGCAGCAACGTCGACTGCAAGTCAGTGCTGGACCTCACTTATGCTCTTGTGGCTGAATGGGAGCAAATCCCTGCAGCCAAGTCCCAGACTGCTTTATATGTCCTCACTTTACTTCTTCAGGTCCACATCTTAGAAAACATGTCCTGTCCGTTTCCCTCCACTCTCATATCCAACCTGGCATTCCTCCACTTCCTGCTCTTTTCTTTTCAGTCTAAAATACCTCTCTTCCTTTGTCTCCACCCAAGCTTATGTACATTTTTTCCTCTTTTTCCCTTCACCGATCATAACTCACCTCCTTACCTGCTTCCCCTTGTCTAACTCCTAGTGTACCTCACCTCTGTTTTTTCCACCCTGTCGTGCCTCTTCTTCCTCCAACCTATTATATACCTCTTCTAAGTCTACCTCCAGTCTAAGAGGTGCCTTCCAAAACAGGAGATCGGCCCCTTACGTACTCTCCCGCAGCTGCTTGGCTTCCAAGGCTCATTGAAATACTCCAGACTTACTTCTTATTTTCAGCTATTTTTAGCATCACAATAAAGCTTAACAAAAAAGAAACACTTCCAAATATTTCCAGACATTTCACATTAAATGTGCTTCTGGGGAGAAGAAACTGTTCCACCAACAGAGGCCTGCCAAAGCAAATGTAATCCAAGGGAAACAATAGCATGAAAACATGGATGTTTTTTTCATGAGCTGCTTTTAAAACGAATGCTGAAATCAGTGTTTTTAAAAAAGGGATGTCTGTGACATTTGAAATAAAGAGCGGTTTTGTTGGTTTGCAGGGAAAAGTAATATCTTCCAGAAATATTGCAGGGCTGGGAAACAGATGCCTGGAAGGAGCAGGGGGATGAACTGGGTTTGTCTGGAAAGAGCCCAGATGTCCTTACGTCAAGTCAGCGCTCTGTCAGCAGCTGGCGTTCAGTACTGTTACAGTGGATGCGAACACTGGATACACTGGATGAGATGTTCCAGTTCAGGCTATAACTAACTTCATAATGTCATTTACACTAATGCTAATGCTGTCACAGAAAGTCTCATGTTTTGTTTGTGTTTTAAGACTAGTTTTCCATTCTAAGTATTTGCCAGCCTTTAGAAACGGTTACTGTCTGTAAATGATGTTACACGTCCTAGCAGTTTTACAACAAATTAAATGTGCGGTCAGGTGATAGTGGCTATATGTACGGATGAAACCGAAAAGGGCTGCACTAAATTAAAAACTTCAATCAGTCACCATCTTTCTCAGTTCTTATAGAGAGATTCTACAAGTGTTGTGCCTTAAGCCGAACGAACGTAAAAAGGCATTTAAGCTACAATAAAAAAACACAAAAAAAAAAACAAGAGGTGGCTAGATCTCAAATGGAAAGTCAAGCTGGCAACAGTCAGTGTTTGGACGAACGTTCGTGTGACTGGTGTGTGACGGACGCTCATCGCTAAGCTAATCACACAGCCGACTTGGTATTTCTCTGTAACCTCAACTCGGGAGGGTAGTTACAATTATCGACCTCGAATAAGCAAGTTGCAAGCCGTCGATAAGGTTGGCCTGAACAAAGAATGATATATATCATACATACACACCGTTCAGTGCACAATTGTTTGTAGTTCTGTTTGAATTTCAAGTTATTTGTACAAGCAATCTGCGCTCAGTCACCTGTCAGTGCTGTTGGAGGAAGAAAGTGTTAACGCTTAAATAAACTTTTTAAAAGAAATGTATTCAGTGTATCAAACAGCTCACAGCATGTTTGTCTTATTGTCAAAGTGTATCATGTTGTTATGGTTATGCATAGAGCGTTGTCAGTTCATTTTCATTATCAGAGCATGCGTACGTCAACACCCTTACTGAACAAAAACAGATGCTGTTTCTAATATTTCAAGAAGTGAACAATCATCGCTGTTAGAGCAGAAAACAAGTTCAGAGTGAAGTTTGACTGATTTACTCTGTGTTAGACAGAGACTCATTACCACCAGTTTGTCTGGAAAACCCATCTGTCAGAGTGAGTATCCTGTTAAAACAAAGATTTTGATTGGAACTAAACTTGCACACACTTGGAAAGCAGCATGAAATGTGTCAATGCAGGCATTTTTTTTTTTTTTCAAAATATTTTTTGGGCATTTTACGTGTTTATTGGACAGCCAGCAGAAGAGAGGGGATAGGAATTGAGTGGAGAGGGAGAGAGAAGGGGGAATGACGTACAACAAAGGTGCCTGTCTGGACACGAACCAGAGACATTGGGGTTCATGATTGGATCCATAACCAACAACAATGCGTCTGTGGCACAGAGTGTCCAAAGTACCGAAAGCAGCCGTCTTCTGGTTTATTCCTTTATCAGTGTCTGTTTTTTCTAATGTAAATAATAATTTTGCATTTTTTGCAAGTTTGTATGGCCGCCTGTAGACACCAGTCAATAGTGGAATACTTTGGCTTCATTCCTTGACTGAAATGAAGAATTTGTAAAGTATAGTTTTGTTATCGGTAGAGTAACTTAATTATCATGTTGCTTGCACGGAATGGTGTTAAAGTCTGCTAAAAACATTAAACAAACAACAGCATCACATCATTAGAAAACAACTGCCATTCCTGTCCAGACAAATGGAGTGAACTGGACGACAAACCGTCGAGCAGTGTGATGTTCCAAGGCTTGATTTTTCACAGGAAAACTCCTTGAAGTTTGTTTGTCAGAAGGAGTATTACTCACCCTGCAACAACAGCTTTGTAAAGTCTTCTGTAGCTCTAAATAGTTTTGAAAAAATAAATCTGAGGACGTCACCAAAGTTGGACTGGGTTTGAGATTTTGTATTAGTCAAAGAAAGCCCCGCATTATCCACTTGCATTATGGAAGGTGTAGCATTCACTGTTCTATGAGCTTGACCCAAACTTGGGGCTAAAATTCAACCTCTACTGCTTTGATTAAAACTTAAATCCGTCTCTTGTGAGTCCCACAACCGTATGGACGTGCAATACTAAATCACCGGAGTTCCCCTTTGACTAATCTGTCTTACTACAAAGGTTAATGTAATTTTGAGTGAAGTTTTGTTGCTTCTAGAACAGATGTTCCAGTTTTACTCCGACTCTCTTTAAAGAATGACATTGAACGATGGATAAGGAAACAGGGCAGCCAATGAAACACACACACACACACACACACACACACACACACACACACACACACACACACACACACACACACACTTGAAGAGTCAGCTTTTTCGAGGTGTGGACAGCACAGGATACAGCAAACCCAATACTAACCAGACCCCTTAATGTACACACACACACACACACACACACACACACACACACACACACACACACACACACACACACACACACACACACACACACAGCAATTTTTACGCTAACCATCTCCAGGCAAAGGTGAAGACAGAGGATTAACAACATTAACCAGAACTTTAACTCAAATTCAAGTGAACACACACACACACAAAACACTGAAATTATATGTAGCATGAGAAAGAGGCGATGACTTGTAGCTTCCCTTCAAATACCCCAAAACTAACAGAGAGAGAGAGAGGGAGAGAGAAAGAGAGCCAACAAGCTGGAGAGAAAAAGCAGGATCAAATAGAGACAGAGAGGAAAGGATATATTACAGCTAATGGCTTCATGAAGTCACACACACACACACACACACACACACACACAGGGCGGTGTGGTGGTGAAATGGGGCGTGATGTTCCTGAGCTCGGCCGGTTACAGGTGACTGAACCCCAAGTATGTGTGTGTGTGTGTGTATGAGTCCTAATGGAAAAAGTGCATGTGTAATGACTGAAAATGGGGAGACAGAGTGTGTTTGAAAATATCTGGAAGTTTCTGACAGTGTGTAACATCGTGAATTTATAAATGCGATCATTAGAACTGTAAAGAACCTCACTGACCCTCTTCATCTCACACACACACACACACACACACACACACACACAGAGAAGACGAGACACGTCCTCTGGAGTTGAGGATAGACAGAGCAGGAGGAGGCAAGATGGATGAGACAGAAGAAAAGAGAGACGACAACACCTCCCCTCCGACGGACAGAAGGGAAGATAAATGATAAAAGGCAGAGAGAGACTTTCTCTACACTCGGTCAGACGCCCTGACAGCATGACCTCCGCTCTCCTTTCTTCTCTTTTCTGCCTCCTCCTTCTCCGTCTCCCACACTCAGCACCTTCTCTGCCATCCATCCCCTTCCAATTCCTCTTTTCATTCTCCCTTTTATGTTCCGTCTCTCTCAGCTTCCTCTCGTACCTATCTCATCCTCTCGCTCTTTCCTTCGGTGTGAGCGATGGGAACGACCAACAGATATCGTTTCACTGACTGCATTTAATTTTTTGCAATTCTGTATAGTTTGATGAAAATAAAAAAGCTCGAACCTTAGTGGCTATATGTAGGCTTAATGACTGTACAACCAAAAACAAGAAAAACAAGCTCCGCTGTATATGTTTTCAGACACTAGTAACAAATGAAACGCATGATTATATATTAATTTCAGCCATTTCCCTACATTCGCGGACGGACGTTTTGCTAACGCATTCAGTGGACGTTTGATACTCCGACCAGAATGGCAGCAGAGCGCCAACCAGCAGCTGCAAATTGAGCCAGAGTGGTGCCGCCACAAAAATAAAATAAAATACATGACTATAACAAACTTAGGAAATTTGCTCTTTTGGGATTTCTTTACTGCACTTTCTTGTTACATATTTATGGTGTTACCACGATACCTGTAATAATCCAAAATCAGTCAGTAATATTTACCGTCAGGCTCCAATAACTAGATTCCACCCACCCCCTGCTCTTCAATCTTTTCCTCATCCTTGTGTTCTCTCAGTTTCTTCACCTTTGTCTCCTTTCTCCCTCTCTTCTGCATCCTTGCTGCGTCTTCCAATTATTTCTACCCTCCTTTCATTTTACCTTCTTCCTCTCCTCTTTCCTTGCTCTCTCGCTCCCTGTCATTCTGTCTGTCAGCAGAAGGCTTTTAACCTCGGTGCCCCGGAGGTCAAACTGGTCAGACTGGTTTAAGTGCTCTAAGTGTTCCCAGGCCCATTAACACCAACAAACAACACCAAGAAGACACAAAGTAATCCCTCCTCCTCTCTGTTTCTCTCCCTGTCTCTCTATCCATCTCCTACTCTTTTCTCTTCAGCTCATCCTCGTAGATTCAGGCACATCTGGACAGGTCAGGGGGCTGCAGTGGAGGCTGAACCTGGGAGCTCAAGGTAACATGTCGGTCTCTGTGACCTGGAGGTCCGACCCAGTGAGACTGTTCAGACTGGTCCCTGTGTTCTCAGTCACATTAGCCCATTAACACCACTGCCAACAAAAACACCGTCCACAAAAGAGTCTGAAATCCCCCACTTTACTACCTCTCCTTCTTTACCTCCTTTTTTCCCTCCTCTTTCTCGGCTTCTCTCCATCTCTACTTTCCTTCTTCATCCTCATCAGTTCTGTTTTTCTAACTTTCTGCCACCTTTTCATTGCTTCGGCACCTTATTTATCCCTCGCTCCTCCCTCTGTTTTCTCTGAAGAGATCTCTTCTTCACATTTATCAACCTCTCCTCTATGTCCTTACAAGTCTTCTCCTGCTGTTTCCCCTCTCTCCCACCTTCTCTTTCTCAGTGAATTCCCCTCTACAGCTATTTATATACTCAATTTGAAGAATGCGTACGCGGCTGCTTTGTTGACATAGTGCCTAGTGTACTTTGTGTGTACGTAGGATTAGAAAGAATATCCAAAAACTACACAAACTGACAAATTATCACCGTTTAAGTTGATATGGTGAACTTGTTAGCCAACACTTGCCTATTTCCACATCCAGACGTTACAGTGCAACATTATCCTTCATCCGGATCTGGTGTTTGTGTCGTCATGATGAATCTAAGTCCAACATTCCCTCTCTTGTAGCTCTGTTTTTGGTCTCCACTAACTACCAAGGGAAATATGTGGCTCTCTAGCCGCTAAATGCTGCACTATCTTCACCGACTGTTCTCCAACTGCATCTGTCTGTTTGTTGTAGAGCTTTTCCTCTGAAAACAGCTGCCTGCTGCGGCTGAAAACCACGCTGTGAGAGCGGTGAGAGTGAATCAAAGCAGTCAAGTTGGAGGCCAGATGGATAAACAATGAGCAGAAGCTCAATATAAAGCTCCGTAAAGCCGAGGGGAGCTGCAGATTCAGCTAATAATTCTCTGCAGGTTCATATCCATGTGACCGGTTTTTGTTACAAAAATCGATTATAGCCACTTTAAAACAAGTACATAAGCACTTCTTCATTTCTACCTTGTTCTCTCCCTCTACTTTCACTTCTTATTTTTCTCCCTGTTTTCCCTCCTTCCCTACTTCCCCATCCCCACTTTTTTTTAATATTAGAATGGTATTTTATTCCTAAATTTAAAAAGCAGGTATAAAGAACAACAAATTTGTTTGTTCCCTCAGTTAAAAAAGGGGGAATAAGAAGATAAATTTAAAAATTAGGAAGAGGAGATTGCAACATTTTCTAAACGCTGAGAACCTGACATGTTAATGAAGATTGTGGGCTCTGTTTTCATGGCGGTGCAAAGACTGATACATGCAACATTTGTCTTACTTCAAGTTGGCAATGTGCTGACCTTGAAATGCACTTTACTCATCTGTTTGAAATTTTTGTGCCTGGGGCAGCGTGCACAGTGAAACAGTGGGAGGAGAGGTGCAAAAAGATGCCAGCTTCATTTGAATTAGTGTAGGGAGTGCAATGAGTAGAGCTGGTGTTTTAGTGAAGATTTGGTCTTCGACGTTGCCCTGGGAATCCTTGTTTGATTCTACCTCTTTCAAGTTCACCATGTGCCGTAGCTACCCTCAGGGTTCAGGTTATAGTAACTGACAGCTCAGGTTAAACCGACTACTGACTGTTTGGAGGAGGTTACAGGTCAAGAGGGGTGGAGATGTGGATCTATACCTCACAAGGAGATGGGAAAAGGGCATGTGTGCGCTTGTGTGTCTATCCTTTCTTTTGCCATGTGCAAATAATATAAAAAGCAAAACATCGAGAGAAAAACGAATCTGGAGGGTAAATTTGTTGTGAGACATTCCTGGTCTGCCACGGCTTTACTTGTGTGTGTGTGTAATCACAGATCTTGGCAGGTCCAGAGGCAAACAAGGGAATCTGAGGTGACCATCGGTGTGGTGTTAAACACAGGTCAGGATCAGGTCGGATCACTGTGTAGGGTCTGTCCTTAAACACAACTAACCTGTCCTCCACTTGGCGAATGTCCGACATACAGAAGAATGGAGTTTTCCTTTCAAAACTCTTCTGAATTCAAACAAACGTCGGTTTCTCTACTGGATTTGAATGTTTTGGTTAGAGCTCCATATGATGTATGATGATGAGCATGCCGGTTTGGCAACATGACCGGCAAAAATGAAGCGGACCCAGTTCACACAAATGGTGAAAATCAGTTTTGTGGTTAGGGAAAATGGAAACATGGCTGCTGTGGTGAATTGACACCAGTTTCCATTGGCTCCTTGGTGAAATGGTTCATGCTTCAATGAACTGCACATGCAGTATAAACCGTTTAAATGCACATTCACACAATCTATATGTACCGTACACGTGCACATAAAACCCTTTACTTAACACACGGCCATGTACCGTCTATGAAACTATATTGAAATACAAACAAAACACATTGTATAGTAAAGAAAATGCTTTTATAAAAACATGAACCTGATAGATTTAGTCCACCTATGGCTTTTTGTTTTGATCCATCACTGTGGACTGAGGCTGCCAATACCCCTGTAATACTGCTGATTACAGCTGCAGTCATGACCAGTTTCTACATGACACCAGACTGGTAACCTTGTTGCTGAATTAATTAAGGGCTTGGTTTCACTTTAGATTGTTCAATAATAGGCACCAGTACGAGATGCCACACGGATGAAATACATTACTTTGAGGAACATAAACATGTATAATGATTGAATATGTACTGTGTGCATGATTGATGAAGGAAAAGAAGGGCGCTGCAGACCAACACAGAGAGGAGGAAAGGATGGGATTTAAAGAGAGACAGGCGGTAGAGGAAGGGAGCGTGAAACACGGAAGGAGAAGGAAGCAGAGGGAAAAATAAAGACAAATGAAAGAGAGGAAGCAGAGAAAGGAAAAGATGGATAGATGGAAAGAGAAAAGGGTAGAGACAGCGAGGGAGAGAGTGAGAGTAGAAAACAGAGAAACACAGAACAAAGGAGGCAGTGTGTAGTGAACAGGGGATTGAGTCGCCATCTGAGACGAATAAAAACTGGAATAACAATAAAAGTCAGAAGGCACTACCTCCCCTTCTCTTCCTCCCTCCTCCTCCTCCTCACACAACCAACCCCCCCAACAATTCACACCACACGCACACACAAGCACACAGGCATCGTCACTGTTATTGTCTTTTGTTTTGTCTAAAGTGCTTTGTGACAAATCCCAGGAAAGATATTTGGAAATAAACCGGAGCTGACGTTCACACTTACACTGAACACACACACTCGCACGCAGACAAGTATGTAATGGATGCACCACGCTGAGCCAGAAAATCAAAGACACATGGGACACACACACACACACACACACACACGCGAACACATGCATGAACACACACGCACACATAGCAGCTGTAGTAGAAGTACAAAACATATTCTGTTTCTCAGGGAGATGAATCTTGTAAGAGTGACAGTTAAGTGTGTGTGTGTGTTTGTACATGTAGTTTGTTGTGTGTTTGCATATGTCCAAGTGTGTGGAAAGATGTACATTGTGTTGCGATGTAAGAAGGAGAGACTGAGCCAGTCAGAGAGACAGTAAGAGAAGAAGTGATGATAAAACAGACAGCGGCAGTGTTGTTGTTATGAGTGTTGCTGGTGCTTCTCTAGATTGCAGCCACGGTTTAGAGGGGTCGGGGGGGGGTGTCCAAATAATTTCCGTGACTTTTCAAAACAGACATTCCGACATTGAACCCACCTTCAAACAGTGACTGACCAAAAGTGCAGAGGGTAAAATGTATGAAGGGTTTGAACTTCTTTCTTGAGTTCTTCTTTTTCATTCTTTACACAACTGCTCCCATCACTTTTCACATGTACCACCGAGCGCAACACTTTGAATGCCTTCCAGGAGTAAAAATATGCACTATTATCCCCATCTGAACAACTATCATGTCCCTTCTGTCTCTATGACGGCCAGCTTTTCACTACGTCTTCAAATGTGGCCGTTCAAAAACAGCCATGACTACTTTTGCCTTCCGACGTGGTCTGACAAGACGTAATAAAAACATAATGCAGTCTTCCCTCTGCAGCTCAGCCACTTCCCCTGCAATCCGCAAACAGGGGTGCAATTTTCTTTTGACAAAATCACAAAGTAAACTCTGACTGTGTGACTGGGATTCAGCTCCTCTGAGCCAAGTCCCGGCATTAATTTTTTCCTAATTTTCCCTGTGATACACTTGGTTTGGGGCCAAACGACCACTGGGGTCAGCCACGGTGGTCCCGGTGGTGCTCCAGAGCTGAGACAGTGAGGGGTGACTTAGGTGGGGGAGGAGGTGACGAGAGACAGAGAGAAAGAGAAAGAATAGAAAGTGGGTGTCAGTGTTGTAGCTCTCATGTTTCGCGGCAGAGAGTTGTTGATTGACTAGTGAAAGGCAACGCCAATTTTCTGCAGAGACAAAAGAGCATGACACGCGCGCACATGCACACGCACACACACACACACGCACATACTTTACTTCTAGTGTGTGTGTGTACATCGGTTGGTGACATGTGGATGTGTTTAATGCTCATGTGCCCATGGATATGCATGTGTAAGTAT
The DNA here is from genome assembly GCF_016859285.1 of Xiphias gladius. Taxonomy (NCBI): domain Eukaryota; kingdom Metazoa; phylum Chordata; class Actinopteri; order Istiophoriformes; family Xiphiidae; genus Xiphias; species Xiphias gladius. Next base: position 27,599,719 of record NC_053421.1, on the reverse strand, counting down.
TTACATGACGTTGGTTTGTGTCTCTGTAACTATCTGTGTGTCTGCTTGACAGAAGCTTCTGAATTTGATCCGTTTCACCGCTACCTAAACTCATGTAAACAAAGCCCCTCTTTAGTGGTGTAAACGTGATGGTGCAGTGAGTCACAGCCTCTGATCTTTCATATAAACACGAATCGTTGAGAGCTACTGCCAAGAAAAAAAACCAAACCAACCAGACCAATCCCAAAGCCTTTTTTTCGTAACTTTTGGCATTTTCTTCAATGAATTTACTTTTGATTAAGTTTGAGGTTCTGTTGGCTTGCTTTTCCCTGTCTATCCAGACATTAAAGCTGTCATTGCTCATGCAAAGTACTTTCCGAAGTTTTTCTTCAGCCTACGGTTTATGTTAATTCATGAGGTGGGAAATTATACATAAGAAACAAGTAATTCATGACTTCCACGCACATGTAACGTACAGTATGTTACTGTACCCGTATGCTTAACAGTAAACTGCCTTGTAAAAAGTAGTAAATGTTCACTGTTGACCGTGTGATCAGCAATGTTCATTTAACACCACACCACTAGCGGTATAACAAAAAAACCCACATTTCCAGGTGGGACCACTGACTGTTTTTTCAAAGCAGGGACGCTGTGGTTAGAGTATACACGAAGCACGTATCAACGACTAGGGCAAACCCGGGCACCCTTGGAAATCAGGTAGGTCTCCTGCTCCAATTACAGAAAAGAGGTTTCTCATATATACTGTATGATGGTTATTTTCTTGTATACATGACGGTTATTTACAGTAAGTGCATGTAAACACACTGAATGTGAGTGTTTAGGTTTAACAAATAATAATCACCGCAAGCAGATCTGCTGTAGCAGGAAAAAAAAAAATGTAGAAACAGAAAAATAAATAAATAGATAACAAGTCTGACCAGAACAGTGAGTGGAAAAAAGCAAATGAGGGCTCTGCAAACTTACACAATCTACGGTCCCAACATTATAGGTTTGGTTCAATGTATAAATGAAAATATGGCGGAAATGTGTAGATTAAAACTGTTAGGGCACAGGAAATACAGGCGTTACTCATTAAATATATGGACATGGACACGCTGAAGCCAAAAAACAATAAATACAAAACATTCGGAGAATAAAATATGTCAAACTATAAGATGCAAGTCTGATATGAAATAGGAAACTGACACAGGAATTTACAGTTGTGTGTTGTGCAAAAAGATCATCATGTTTGCGTTAACAGTTACAGAGTTCATGTACAGTATATTCACAGATAAGAATGCAAAAGGCATTACATTTGTGCATAGACGCATCATGAATCATGGGGAAGCAGTGGTCAGTTTGATTCAGGGCTCAGAATAAATGGATGGTGTTCCACTCGCCTGAGAAAGCCGTTCAAATCTTTAATAAATTAGCAATCCATACTGGTCCTTCTCAAAAAACTGGGAGAGTACGCCTCTGTGATGTATGATGGTTTCAGCAAATGTAGGGAGCAGTTTTGGAGGAAAAAAATGACATTTTTCTGGTGCTTATCCAGCTTCTGTGCCTGTGTAAATCTCTTTGAAAATAACTGTCCACATTATGTTACTGTAACCTGAAACATTTCATTTGACATTTGACCTTATACTAAATAATCTATAGTAATATTTATACCCCCAGAGTGATACTTCTTTTAATTACACGACAATATGATGATGGTGTTTTGTTCCTAAATTATAAACTGCAACATTCCAAGCAACAAAAGGTAATGTGGTTAAGCAATGACATTCCTGTAGTGACGAGAGAAAGTTACCTGTCTGGGATGTAAATCAGGAATTCAAAGTAATACTGCTGATGCAATTACTGGAAGTCACTCTAGGTGAGAAATTTTATACAAAGATAAAACTGCCATAGTAGAGCTACACTCACACCAGCCATGCTTGGAGCAGTTTATTCACACTTGGCTACATTTTTTTCCTCAGGGTCTTGTTAGAGTTGGTCCAGGATCCATTTGAAAGAGTCATAATTGTATGTTTGTTTTTCACACACAAGAACCCTGTTCAAACATGGATTGATGGTGAAATGCACATCCGTGCCAAGACTGTGTGCCATCTACATCATACCTGTGAAACATGGAATTTTTTAAAACAGGACGCTTGTCTTTATTTTAATGCTGATGCTTCAGCTCCGCTAGCACACAAAATGCAATTAAAACCGATCAGGTCTGGAAACGTGATCTGTCTTAACGCAGCAGCACCATCAAATGGCGCACACCTAGTGTGAGAGGTTAACATATTTCACTAATTATTTCAATCTTCACTTCACGTTATTCACTGTCCAGACTGTGAACCATTTTGAGCCAACTGCAGGTTAATGAATGCGAAACATGGCCTCCGGCTTTAGGTGGAATATTTTGAGTTTACCAAAGTCTCTAGGTTTGAAAACACCCTTAGTTTGGTTGTCTTGCTAAGAAAGACTGTAGGTGTTGATCCAACACAGCCAGAGTTGGGACTCCCACGTCATATGTAGACCAACAGGCAGTGCAAGGCACCAACACTGCCAGGGTTAGAGGTTTCCCTCCCAATGGGGCCACAGATTTTTAAAAATGTGCGGTGCCATGGTACTATAAGGAGCCTCTGATAAAAAGCCTCCCCTAACTGGTTTACATTACACACACTGTAAATTTACACTTGCATGTCTCCAGGCACACAAAAGGTGGACAGAGTCAAACAGAGGAAACGGAGGACGTACAGCGTGGTTCAACAGCTCAAAGCAAATGGTTAACAGTGTGTTACAGGATGGAGGATATTCTTTTAATGAGCCGACAGCAGATATCACTGTTTGGGGTTATAAGGTTGTGTGTGCGTAGTGTCTGGGTGATTTAGATCAAAGTTACCGCCGTCTGGTCGAGGTGACCGAATCTCCCCAACAGCTAGACGACAGAACACCCTGAATAAAGACTGATAAGAGCTGAACAAATACATGCAGACGCGCACCTCTTACTCACTTAGTCAGTTACTGCCAGTGTGAGTGTGTGTCTGTTCAGACTGTGGAGGAGGATGTGATGAGGGAGAGGAGAAAAGCTGAAAAATGTGTGTTGCACACATGGGTGTGTGTATGTATGATTGAGAGAGTGAGTGAAAGAGAAAGGCTGGGAAAAACAAAAGCGATTGCTGACATCGGATGATGAAAGATCTTACACAAGAACAGCTGCATATATTGCACTCAGTACTGGATTACATTCAAATAAACTTGATTTAGTTCAGTTTTCTCCTTATGATTCATCCTTGAATTCTTCAGTTTCTATGATACGGTGTTTTTTCTTTCTCTCCCCTGAGGCAGTTTCTTAAAATCCACTACCACTGCTCAACCCTTCTTAACAAAAATATTGACTGTTGAAGATTTTCTTTGAAACATGTATTTCCTTCTGCCATAATGTCTTTTCTCTTGTCCTCAGTCCTGTTTGACCCTCTCCTTCATTACTTTTCAGTCACGATTTAAAGGGGTTAGTTCACCCACATTGGAAAAAAAAAAACAACGTATTTTAATTCCCACTTTTTCCCAACATATAGAAGCTCAAAAGGTTTTCTTTTTCCCCTGAAATTGTAATCTGCTGCTGTGATTAGAGACCATATGATGTGACGAAAGAGCAATCAATGTCACTTGCTAAACTAAAACATACAGATTTGTTTAGTTATCAGGTCACTAGATAATGGTCTAAATATTGCATTCTCACTAAACTATCAAATTCCCTTCTTTGCTATGTGATGTAGAGCCTCATTTTCTTTGAAGCTTAACAAGTATCATTCATAAAAGTGTAATCATTTCTTCGGAGATTAGCAGAGGCAACCTTATTTAAAAAATTATCCCTTCATGGTGCACAAAATCCTGGGTAGAGGCAGAAATCTCTGAAACAGATATCTCAAAATCTGAGCAAATACACCAGATATCATCTTGCATAAATAAAGAAAATATGTTTTGCTAATTTGGGTAAACTGTGGGTGGACGCAATCAGTCATCAACTCCATGTTTGTCCGAGAATGTAACTTACCTAAAACAGCCAGTAAAGCAGCTGAAGATTATTATGTACAGTGCCTGTTTTCTAGCTTTATTCAACTCTTGCTAAACTTCAAAGGTGTATTATATACTGTATATCCTGAAGCGAAGGTTTCAGTGGGAAAACTGAGCAGGCTACAAACTGCTAATGTTCTGCTAAACTAGTGGGGATGGAAACAATATCTTGAACACATGTAAAATGAAAACTTTGGGTGGCATGTGTATTTGGACACAATGAGAAGGATAAAGAGAAACAAATTTAAAGAAATACACACACCATCAGACGAGCCCACACACACACAGAAAGAAAAGCTGCGATCGACTGACCCATGGGCGCGAGGACAAACTGGTCCTGAGTGACGGCCAGAGGGGGCTGAACGCTGACAGTCAGCTTAGAGGACTGTAAGACACAACTGGCCTTCACCTTCACCTGGAGAGAGAACAATAATGAAGTGAGACGATACAAGATCAGAAGAACAGAGAAGACAAATTCAGGTCTCGCAGTACGTCACGTCATCAGTGCATGACCGCAGCTCACCTGTACGGTGACTGAAGGTACGGGCAGACCATCGATATCTTGGATCAGAGCTTGCTGTAGCCAGAGACAAAAATATTGATGATTCCACCATATCTCTGTGTTTGTGATTATATGGTAGAAAATGTGTGTGTTTGTGTGTGTTTACCGAGGGGCTGTCCATGCTGGCGGACACAGCAGCTGTTACAATTAGGTCCTCCTCAGCGTCAGTTTTTGGCAGGATGTCTGAAATAACAGTTGAGTTTTATCCCAAAAAATTGAACTAATGATGCTGAAACAGTTGAAATTTCACAAATACAGGTCTATTATGGTCTGTAGAGGATGAATCGATGACAGTTAAACAGTAAAAATACCATATATTCCCTCATAAGAGCTACTTAAATGTGAAGTTTTTCCGACTTTGAGCGTTTTCAGACAAACAGTCAGAAAACCCAGTCAGATCATTTGTGATGAACATTTGTGGACAGAAGGACTCCTCAGTTCATCAAAAAAGTAAATCAAGTAAACATTAATTTTAAAAAAAGATGTAATTGAGCTAAGGTCTTAATCTGGCAAAAATTTGAGGTACTGGAGTGGCCCCCAAGAACCAGTGGTTGTATTTAAAGGACATCCTGAAGTATCTTCACCTTTCAGGAGTTTGAAATCTGGTTTTGCACAGTTCTAGTGACTTTTATTGGGACTCCAGTGCTAGTGATCTAATCAGTTGTTGCAGAGTCTCTGTTTAGGCTCCAGTCTCCTACCCTGAGTCCTGGTGGCCTCTCTGATGAACTTCTGCAGCTTCTTCATCTCAGCGTCCACCTGCTCATAGTCTGCCTCCCTTGCGTCCACCTTGGGCGTGGAGAAGAAGGAGGGGTCTGTACCCATGTAGGAGCAGAGGAGGTGACCATCTGAACTCAGACTGACGACCACTCCCTTCAACTCCCTGGAGAGGAGAGGAGAGGAGAGGAGAGGAGAGGAGAGGAGTTAACGACGTGAAAATAGTTCTTTCATCTGGTGTTACGAACCTGTGCCTAAAATTCCTTGTGTAGTTCAGCATTAGCAGCTGGTTGCTGTACGGTTTGTTTAATGCTCTGAGGACAACAAAATGCAAAGTTCAGTATTGGTTTGTGTTGAACGACATGGAAAGAGGGAGAGCATGAGGAAATGCTAAATGATGCAATAAGGGATTTTAACTGTGTGTGTGTGTGTGTGTGTGTGTGTGTGTGTGTGTGTGTGTGTGTGTGTATGTATGTATGTATTAACTAGTTGCAGATGTGTTTTAGCTTTAGTCTAGTGGGGCTTCAACACACACACACACACACACACACACACACACACACACACACACACACACACACACACACACACACACACACACACACACACACACACACACACACACACACACACACACGGGCTTCAGGTCTAGAGCAGCAGCCGACTCCAGACCTGCACAGGAGGGCGTCTGAGGGGGCATAAAACTTTCACTTTAACTGCTGCAGAATAACTCACACCCACACCCACACCCACACCCACACCCACACACAACCAACTGCTACAGAAATACGTACACACATTCACAACGACAGCTCTCACTTTCACTAAAACACGCAAAAACACACACACTTCTCCCCTGACCCTCACAGAAAATGAGTTCAACCAATTGTGAGAGAAAATCTGTTGATCATAAATATGAACAGACAAACAGACAAGAGGAAACACTGAGCAGCTGCTGTTAGAGATGGTACCTGTAGCTATGACATACTGTATGTAACACTAAAGAGTACAGGATACAACACCTATTATAGGAATTTATACAGGGAATGTCAATTAAATATAACATTAAGGCCTGCAGGCCCATGGAAAAGTTTAGTGCATCTTTTGAACAGATTTTCAGCTTTTTTTCTGAAAAGCTAAAAGATGACATAACGTAACAAAATCTGACCAAGCATAATACATAACTGTTATCACCTTGAAATACACCTAATGTACGTATCCAGTGTCCTAAATGCTGAAAAAATGACACTTGTTGCTGCTCTTTCAACTACCACTCCGCGTTAACTGTTGGCGCATCATGCTCTGCTGCCGTTGTTGGGGGGGGGGGGCAATTATTTATGCATGTCAGGTTCTTATTTTCCACTGGTCTGTATCGGACTGGGTCCAAATTTGGACTCATGAGGACCTCTAGCTGGTGAGGACACTTTAGGGAACCCAAAGACAGCATGACCATTGAATCCGTGGTTTGCAGAATTAAGTAATAAAATTCAACCCTGCCTCCAAAATAACAAAGCAAAGACTCCTGGAGCACTGCTTTAAATTACAGATAGCCACTGGAAGCCGCTGGAATGATTGTGAGCATTTGTTTTGTGTGTAGGGATGTGTGTGTGTTCCTCTCCCACAGTCTGTGCAGTGTCCCGCAACACACTCAGCACACTGATGACTATCAAGTGCTTTAAAACAACACAGCCTCAAACTAAACCAAACAGCTATCCAGACACACACTATCTCCTGCATCTAAAACACACACACACACACACACACACACACACACACATACACACATAAACAAAGAAACCACATCATTTTTCAGCTATGTTTGTGTTTTGCGTTGTAATTCTATCAAATTGCGGTTTGATTGGAGTTGTTTGGAAATAGCCAAATTATTGGCTACAGCTGGCCCCTCCCTGCTCTGCTCCGATTGGCCAGCTGGAAGACATTGTCGGGTAATTTCCTGTCGACGTAACACACTGGATTTCACAAGCTGATAAACACGACAACATATCTGCTGTGTGTATCTGTGTGTGTGTGTGTGTGTGTGTCTGTGTTTACGTGTTTATTTACCTGTGTATAGTGTACATTCACATACTGTATATGTGAGTCTGTGTGAGTGTGTTAGTACATCTAATACACAGCAACAGTGTCTACTAGGGAAACGATAAACAATTTTATCTGGTCTTTCCTTGAAGTAGCAGTGCTGAGTCTCTGTTTCACTAAAATACATCACTGTCTTCACAATGAGGGACCAGCAACATCAGATTCTGTGTTTTGTCGAGGGTTGTACGTACGGGAAGTTGGCGATGCGGACGGCCACGGGCACAAAGGAGAGCTGGGCCGCCCATTTCAGAGTCACGTCCTGGTACACCAGCAGCATGTTGGTGTGGTTACCTAGCAACAGGTTGGTCGTGCCATCCGTCACTAGAGGAGACCAGAAATAAAGTGAATTGTTAGATAGAAGGACAGAGCAAGGCCACAGAGGTGGTTCCTGGCTGGTAATGTTTATGAAACATTCCTCTTGTGAAATTCATTTTACTAATTACATTTCACACATTTAGTTCGTGTTCTCAAGGAGAGCTGACATACAACGAACCCAACTGTACAAAAAGCCTGTAGGAAGAGGCTCATGCTACATTACTGAAACCAAAGAATGACTGTGGCATGTAGTAAGAGATGTGACAGAAAACTGTGGTCCGTTACCTTCCTTCCTGGTTGTTTACTGTCACTTGTCAGTCTGGATTCAACCTTAGGAGGGTTCACAAACATATCACAATAACATCTTATATTCTTCTAGTAGCTAATTTTTAAAACGCCCTGAAATTTCCTGACTTTCTCAAAGAATTTTTGCAAATTCAGGACTGGATGAGTGTGACAGAGGTAAAGAGAGTCAAGGATTACTGTATTCCCCCCTAAAAAATAAAATAGATGAACCCTACCCAAGCTTCATCTCCTTTATCTGCCTGGCCCCTTCTTCACTTGTTTTCTGGAGATCTTGACCTCAGCATGACCATGTGAATAAAGTTTCCCCACTATAAATACTGAACAACAGCTTGGAGGAGACCACCACAGTGTTTGTGTGCCCCAGAACAGTTCATTCAGTACTTCTGAAAATGCACAGCTCTTTCATAAAGTGAGACAAATAAAACCGTCTTTTTCTCTTACTTTCCTTTCCTTTCACTTACATTTGGCATGTAGGTATGCAGATATGTAAATACACATTTATTTGCATATGCTGTCTGCATTTATTGGTTTATGTTATCAGTGCCAGGTACAGGGTTAGAGCAGATGTAGTATGTCCTGGGGAGGTTATTCCATTGGTATGACTATGTACTAAAGTGGACCAAAATGAACATTCCACTGACTCACACCCATTTCATTTTAACTCATAAAGTAATAATCACAACACAGATTTCTTTGTGAGTTCAAACACCCAAATGAGGATTAAAATCTGCTGCACAGGTTTTAGCAGTACTACAGTACAAACTTTACTCTGCTGCGATGATTAAACTTAGTCATTTATGGTCAGAAACCCAGCCTCAGTTTCATAGCAGCACAAATTCATGGGTTTTGTCTATGATTTCTGGTTTTGGCAAACAGTGGTGCATGTTCACAAATCCAACAACCATGGAGCACAGAAATAACAAATTCCTGTGGTGGGTGGCATTGCCCTTTAAGATGAGTGCAACTTATGCTCCCCTGCAAAGAAGAAAGATCTCTTTACATCTCACATTTGGTTTGTTTTTATCGAATTTGTCATCTTCATCTTTCATTTTAAGACAAAGTCCGTTTTTATGGGTGTATATATGAAGTTACATATACACTTTCTCCTGTGACTCACGGCTAGAAACATTAAATATAAATAGTACTTGAGTTTTACTACTTATGTTTCACAGACACACACACACACACACACACACACACACACACACTTATACACACACAGTTCCTCATGTCCAGTTGATCCCACCAATGGTGCAGTTACCACCTAGAGAGATCTGAGGTGACGGCCACACGCAAAACGAACACACCTCGCTCACACTCACACACACTCACACAGTTGAATACACAAGTTATAATATTGTAACAGCGGTGAGCAGGGTGGTACAATGCAGGGGTCAAAATGACAGAGTGTGTGTTGGTGCCACATCAAAGCAAACACACACCTTCCCTCTCAGCATCAGTAGTATAATTACGACCTATAAAGGTCCAATCTACGTTCTGCCTTCGTGTTGATGTCGAGCATCTCCCAAACATTCGCTGCTTTTTTCTATCCTTTCCCCTGTTACTCATCAGTCCCTCTGCTCTTATGTCCTCTTTTGGGCTCTCTGCCTTTTCTTTGTCTCTCCTCAGCTCCATTACTTCTCTGGTCCTTTCAGTTTTCCTTTCTTCTATTTTCTTTTTTCCTCCTCATCCTTCTGCTCTTCCTCTCCTTTTTTTCATGTTCCTCTCTATTCTCACCTGCTTTCTCTAACCCTCTCTTTTATCCTCTTTTTATTTTTCTACCACCTGCCCCTAGATTCACTGTTCCTCTCCTCTCCTCCTGTCTACTTGTCTTTTCCATCTCCCTCTCTTCCTGCTCTCTGCTCTCCGAGTGTCTGGTATCATTCCTTGAAGGAGCAAAGTGGTCAGAGACACATAGCGTGTAACCGCAACGTCCCCAGCTCGATTGAAGCCTGGGACGGCCGCCGTTTCCCTCTCTCTCTCCCTATGTTCCCTGTGTGCCTCCCTACGACATTCTGACCAAAGAAGGCAAGAATGCCTAAAAAATTTTCTTTCCAAATGATAGAGTACAGCAAGCAATGTCATCTCAGTTCTTTGGAAATGTTTACTGGCTGTTGAATGATTTCTACCACTACATGCTGTCATTTTGGTTACAATTTTACATTACAAAAGATAATAATTATAAACTGTTATGTATAGCTGAGTGACAATTAGAGGAAAAACCAACGGGTCTCTGGAATGCTGCCGAAGGGGGGAACACAAACTATGTCATTCCTTCATTTTGTGTTTTTGCTGATAATGGAGGTGAGCGCTGTGTAACACATAACGACACACCGCACATCGACCCATCCAGTGAGCCATCGGGGCCTAATCTGAATTAATCTTAATGTCGTTTGCGATTTCTCTAGAAGTTTGGATCATATCGTTTTATTTCAAAGGAAGTAATTTTTCACATCTTACTGTGGACTTAATGTGGGACCTGAACTTTGGCTAGTGTTTCAGATGAGCAGTCAAGCCAATAAAGTTTTTTGAGAAAGAAAGGAGTAGATAGTCAGAGGGAGGTAGACAGGGAGATTGAGGGAAGTGATCCAGCAGAGGCAGCTGTGAGGCTGGCGGCCAAAAGGAAAGCATTATGAAACACTCAAGAGATCACGATCTATCCTCCTCTGCACTACACTCTCAACTATGAGGGTTCTATAGAGATCCACTAAATGGTTATTTGGCCTTGTGAAATAGAATAACCGTTCCTGAATGGTGGGTGGCAGCTCTGACAGTCATAAAGTCACTAAATGCTGGCCTTGTAACAATAAACCGAAGTATGGACACAGAAGGTTGCAGCAGCAGCCTGGTCTCAGAAGTCTGTCCGTCTTCCCACCATGTGGGAATTTCTAAGCAGTTTTGATTGTTGACAGAAATCATGTCCCAAAAAAGCTGCTTTTTTTTTTTGCGCTGGCACATCATGTATTGAATTTATAGTCAATTTCAAAGACTAATTTAAATAATCAAAATGATGTCTGGAACAGATAGTGGTGAGCACTTTGAAAGCTGAGATATTTTAATTCTCAAACTGAAAACAGATATCGGTAGAAAGCTCTTGGGCATTTTTTCAATCCCTCCATCAATCCTCCGTTCTGGATCCTTCCTCCAGTCTATTTTTTACTTTTCCTCACATCCTTATTTATTTTCTCTTTCCATCTGCCAGCTCTCTAGTGTTTTTTAGATCAAGCGTAATACTCTCAACAAAAATGGTTCTACGGCACATTGTTGCATAAAGTGAAACAGACAGAAAATGTTGTGTTGCTGTAAAAAATTGCTCATAAAAAGGTTGTTGATTGCAACATGCACAAAAGGGTTATAATTTGAACATGTATACTGCTGTATTCAAGCATTATTCTAATAATAATTCTAATGGATAATAAGTGTTGCTTATGATGATAAGAATCAGGCTGGAGTCATTAACCATTATACAATGACCAGTAAAGTTCCTAGGTAGAAGGCTGTACAATCATCACATTGTTCATAATCTCTCTCTCTCTCTCTCTCTCTCTCTCTCTCTCTCTCTCTCTCTCTCTCAAAAGGTGACAGGAAGAGGTGTTCAAGTCTGGAACCCATTACATTCTGTAGCTGTATTGTTTTACCACTCAGCGCACACACACGCACACGCACACGCACACGCACACGCACACGCACACCTGTCGGATTATTTCGAGTAATGCCTATGATTTCAATATCCTGAATATTCATTATGACAAAATTAATTTAATTATGGAAACTTTTTGTTTAAATGACTTCTAACCGACACATTTGGTCAAACAACCTGGTTAAATATCAAACAAATAAAAATAATGCCTAAACTACTACAGAAGCTTCTTATTTCCCACTTTGCTTCGTCCTTGCTGCAGTTTGGACATGAACTGTTATACATGTGCAAAATGTTAGTTTTAATGAAAAAAAAACCAAAAAAAAAACAGCCTGTTTTTTTAGCTAATAAAAGGGTTTGGGATTTTTGGGGGAATTTTCAACCTGTACCATAAAGGAGCAATTAATCCTTCATTTTCTTTAACAACCTAAAAATCACCATATATGGAGATACACAGTATCAAATGTATTGCATCTATTCCAATCTATCATATACATTTACATGTCTGCCTTTAGTATGTTAGCCATTCATCTTGCGCCATGTTTTTATGTTCTACAGATTGTCCAGTAGTCTGTTCACATTTATTTTAATGCATGTAGCAGGGCTACTCCAGCTATTACATCCAGTTATTCCATCATGTTCTGCCAAAGGCAGCTTCCTGTTGAGCCAGTCATGTGGCATTGGGCCACTGCACAGAATGCTTTGTTTCTGTGTATTTTGTTCTCTTACTTTCAGATGTTTGGTTGTGGTAGGTGCACTGATGCATGGTGAGTTTTGTGTTGCTGCTTTGTACTTATCATATGGATGAACACATCTGAGCTGTGCTCAGTTCTATGAAAGACAACGTCACGTGTCCACATCCTTCAAGAAAAACAACTACTTTTCTTGCGCGTTTCTATTTTCAATTTTATCTCTGGCAATTGCTTATTGACTGGCAAATGCTAAGGGCTATGAAATGTGAGCCTTCTACCTGAGAATGATATAACATGCCCTGTGACCTTTGAACTCCTGCTCTGTGTGAACAGTGATGCCAACACCACACCTATGTGTTTCTATAGGAATAGACTGCCTCCAAATTCAATTTGTACTCAAAAGCATTCACTCAGCAACATTTAACTGCTGAATAATATGTCCATAGAAGTGTCCAAATGTCCAGAGAAATTGACATTTAATGTCCTCTTTAAAACTCTATAACCGGTGTTTCCCATCCCTTTCCATTTCTCTGTGTCCTATGGGTTTCTGTTCAGTTGTTATTCTTCCACAGCTGATCCAGTTAAGGGTACATACGTTCATGTTAGTCCTTTCTAGGTAGATCTATTTGTACTACTCCTCCAATCAGTATTAAGTCCTTAACTGGATCAGGTGTGCAGTAGTGGGGCCTTATGTTCCATCTTGTAAGATGGAACGTAAGGACTGCAAAGGTGAAATATCCCTTTATGGTTACAGTATCTGTTGCACTCCTTAAACCCCAAGTTAAAAGTCCAGCGTCCTGGTTTACCTGAGGTGTAGGGGAGGAAGCAGCTAGGGTTGAACTCCAGCTTCTTCATGTAGCGGATCTGACCATTGTCACGGAGACAGTAGAGGTTCCTCTCACCCAGGACAAAGATAGAGGAGGAGGAGTGGGAGAAGGAGGGCACAGAGAGGTCCATGGCCTGTTCTCCCAGGACAAACGTCCAGTCAGGCTGGAGGAGAACACACACACCTGTTACAACCACACTACCCTCATTTCTTTAATTTCAGAAGAATAAGCACGACATATATTGAGTGACACATTTACTGTCTGTAAACCCTTCATTAAACGTTCATGCAGTCACCGAAATCCATCTCTTTTCTTAGGTGTTCCCATTTTATGAGGCCAGAAATCTGGACAAATGGATTTAAGCTCTATGAATTTAGACTGTCTGTTGACATTGGCATTTGCGGCTCTTACACTTTTGTGCTGCTGTGGGAAAACTCACATATTTGTGTACTCTAAAGTTCTATTCAGGATCCAAATACAGCTCATATCTAACTGAATATCTGTGGGAAAGACGGGAGCACTAAAAAGTCATGTAGACTTTTTTTCCTAACTGAAACTCAACGCATTATCCAGCATTAAGAATTCAGGCTTATTAAAGATCAGTATGATTTACGTTTATGGGTAAATGCCATGTGTGCCGGTCGTGCACATGTTTCCGTTACATTCTTCATACTACTGCCAATGTTATTATTATTATTATTAAATATTATTATTATTAAATATCATTATTATTATTATTATTATTAATAGTATTATGTGCAGTTACACTTGCACTTTTACATACAGTAGGTCTTGCAGAGACGTGCTTACTCATTAATTTCTCTTTGTTCAGTTTTGTTATCATATTTTTAATGATTTTTTTTTGGCACCAGTGGAATTACATTTTGTTCAACTAAATACTTGTATATAGACGAATGACAATAAATTTGAATTTGAACTAGCTTTCATTAACTGTACCTTGCCCACATACAACCAATAACACTGTTATGTTAAATTCCACCAGCACTAATCATTTCACCCGATCAACTTCAAGCTACTTTCAAGGTGAGAAGCATTCACAAATGGCACAAGAGCAAGATGAAAGCAATAATGTTTGTTCGTGCTAACATTGCTAAGGATGGTTTACTCAAACCTAACCAAGTGACAAAGTGGGGAAATGCAAAAAAAATAAAATAAATAAGTAAAAATTCTCTATTGTTGACTGGGAAAACAAAATTCCAAACATTTCTGGGTGAAACTCAATTCCTGACAGATATCGACAACACAATCTGACTGTACACACACTGTCAGTTTTAAGTACATCTCTGGCAGGTGCTGTGTTAAGGACTCACCGTCAACCTCTTGCCTCCAGTCTTGAGGGGCAGGTCAGGATCCTGTCGACTCTCTGCTTCAGTGGCCACGGCCAGAGTCTCATATCTGAGAATGAGAGAGACACCAACTTAAGAATGTCTGTGGATCACATTCAAATTGCTGTTGTAGTGTCGGTGTGCTGTTTTTCGACCCTGTTTGATATGTTGTAAGTTGTTTTCTGAGCTGTTATTGCACACAAATGGAGGATGTTTAAATTTATCAAATATAGGTGCATTCATAGATCCATAGATTTGACCACCTTTGTCAACGTTATATCTTAGTTTCTTGGACATTCAACTTTGTTCAGTTACTACTTTCGATGATGTTTAAGAAAGACAAAACACGCAATGAGTTACTTCGGTTTTTACTCAGTAGGTCAGTATTGGCTGCTGGTGGAGCTGGAAGTGGAATGCCTTGCTCATGGACACTTTGTACTGCACAGAGAGCATTTCTGATTTAAGTCTTCCCATCAGATGTTCCACAGCCACTCTAAAAACTTAAATTAGTGACTACGGTTACAAATTTTGCTTCTTTAACCACCAGCCCAAGACCACAAAAACATCAGTAATTTTCCTGAGAGAAATTCCATCTGAAAGGCCAGGGCAGAAATCCTAGCACACATCATTTATTCATATTTAAATAAAGTCGAACACTGTGGAACATGTTCATTATTAAAAAAATCCATGGCTAGCATCTTATTTTCTCCTTCTGCTTTACAGCTTCTGTCAGGTCAGTCAACATGCCGCTGACCTGCTGTTCCCCGGAACTGTGGTCTATCAGTTTTAATCAGTGAGCTGTTGGCAACTGGATGAGGATAAAGTGGTCGGACCGATCTGTGGTCAGTTGATTTTGGCATCTTCAGCTTCAGGAGTTTTCCAGTAAGAAGCTGGCAGTCAAAGCGGCTTGGCGGGAATCTATCCTTCTCCTCTAACACCTGGATGAACGGAGAGCTCCAGACCCGACTCGGCCCGACTTCGAACCGCAGACCAAACACTAAATAACTGCTGATTTATCCACTCACAGTTTTCTCACTCAGTAATGCACATTTGGACCACGGAACTGCTGTTAATCAAAGCTGTCAGGACTGAAATCTACCCTAAGGCGTAAGGCTCAAAATCCAATATGGCTGCCACATTATGGACAAGTGATTCATACTAGTCATCTTTACACTAGGAACACACTGATCTCTCCTTTAGCAATGCATTTCTCTTTTTACTAATTTACACAACATTTATATGATATGAAAAAACTAATTAGACGAACTGACACCAAAAAAACAGCACGTGTTTACTGCCATCAAACCATAAAAATGTATAGAAACATCCTGGGTCCCCAGAGGATTAATTGCAATAACTTTGGTAATTCTCTGGCTTTCGATGTAGCAAACTCTAATTTGTCCAATACTGCAGCTTCAGACCAAATACCTGCAAAATTCCCATCAGTCTCAGTTGTACTTTGTGTTTGTGTGATTTTCAAAATAATGTTAGCATGCTAACACACTAAACTAAGATGGTTAACATTGTAAACATTACCTGTTAAACATCAGCATTTTAGCACTGTTATGATGAGCATGTTAGCACGCTGATGCTGTCCCCAGCTACGTCATGCCTCCAGTGTGAACTACATAGTAACTCAAAACCTGCTTAGAATTAGTATGTGTCCAGGAATTGGGACACAGTTTTAGTATACTTTATAAGCCGCTCAGCCTCTGTAATGTCCCATTACTAATCATATTTTATTGAAAAGCAAAAAGGCACTGTCACTTCCACTGCAGCTCTGTATGGGTATTTTATATATATTCTATTTGACTGCTTATTTCTTACTTTTCACCTTCTGTATAGAAGAGGAAACTGTCACATCACTGCCCATCCTATTGCCTGAATAACATTTCAGTTTTATACCTGGATAACATGGATTACCATATGCAACCCATATGCTAAAAGTGACACTAATTCCTGATAGCAGTGTATATAAAATGGCAAACGTGTGTTCTCACCTTTGATTTTTGCAACACAACGTCAGATTTACAGTTTTAAACTCCTCCATACAGTAGCAGTACCCACTGAACTTCTATGAGAAATGGCGGTAAGGCTAACGAGCTGCTTTATGGATGACTGCCAGTAAAGAAAGCTTTTCATCACACGGTGACCATTTCCTTGGGAGGAAAATGGACTAAAAAATAAATTAAATATGTCAGGGGTTTTAAACGTTTAAGGCAGCACTTAACGGATCAACAAGCCAACTCCCGAACAGGTGAATGATTAAATTCTGACTAATAATACTAAAACAACACTATAAAATGACTGTACTCTTTCACTCTGTTCTGATATTTCAATTCAACCTTTCACCTAGATGTTTTACAAATGACGGGATATGAGGTACAATGAATGAATTAAAAGTGTACATGCATCTGTGTGTGTGCTGAATTCCATCTATCAGAGGTTGCCTGGATGTTGATTTAAGTGTTATGAAAGGCTAAAAATCACACAAAGCCCTTTGTGTACAGTGAAAAAATTAAAAAAACATTTCAATCTGATTATTCACCTGCATGCCTGACATATTACACACACACACACACACACACACACACACACACACACACACACACACACACACAACACTGGCTGTGACATACACTTGGGAACATTTTTCTTTGTTTGCAATTTAAAAGTGTTTGCAGTGGACATGGTGTTCTCTCTCAGGCTCTGTGCGTGCAGAAATGAGTGTGTGTGTGTGTGTGTGAGAGAGAGAGACACTGAGGTTGAGGAAACAGTCATCTCATTTATATGAAAGAGGATCTCTCTGAAAAACTCCACAAACAAACACACTAATTTACCTTCAACATATACATCATACAAGCATATACATACACACTGTATGCACACATGGAAACACGTACATACACAAAGTACACACACTATATGCATATGCTCCCTCAGTGTCACGGATAAACACAAACTAAAATTTCAAAGCTGACGCCAACACGCACGCACGCACACACACACACAGAGCAACCAAATCAAGCTCTCATTCATCAGAGCAGGAGAAGGTCCAACAAGCTAAATAAACTGAGCAAGGCAGAACAGTTTGACCAGTCATCTGATATTAAATGTACAACAGCCAGTGAAGCCCTGACCCCGTCATCTGATGTGGAATATATACAGTAAAACAGTCAGTAAGCCACAGCACATCAGTACCTGGTTGTATAAAAGCTTCTCAAGATTTCTCTGAAGATGTGAATCTGATTGGCTAGTTACGACAAGAGGTAGGTGAGAATGTTTTGGGTTTTTGGGGGGGTTTTTTGGGTAATTTAAGATTGTTGTAAAAAATATCTCAGGAAAACAGAGAGAGAGAGAGTAAAACACAGATTGATTTTGAACAGTCCTGTAGTTATGGAGCTCCTGTGAAAAGCACTGTGCTCTGCAGTGAATATGGCCTAATGGATACAGTCAGAGCTGCAGGTCATGTGATGATCTCAGACCCGGAAAGACTTTTGCCTTTCACATCCAATGCTAAAGAGTCGGCTGGAGGAATTAGTCCATTTCCTGAGAATCCCACACATTCAGAAATCACTGGGGCTGTTAACAATTTATCAATTAATCTACAGATATATTTCTTGATTAATCGATCGCTGGATCTATAAAATCTCAGAAAATAGTGAAAATAGTGAAAAGTTCCAATCTCTCTTTTCTAAAGCCCAAAGTGAGATGAATTGAAGTTAATCACTTGGTTAAGTCGGTCCAGTGGTTCAAAACCCAAAGATGGTCAGCTGACAAAGAAAAACAGAAAATGCTTAGAACTGAGAATGTGGAACTAGGGAATATTTGCTATTTTTGCTTGACAAATGACTTAAATTATTAATAAATTGGCAAAATAATTAACTGATTAGTCAACTAATCGCTTCGGCTGAATAACAACAATTTAACCCATAGGCTTAAAAGCAAAGCTAATTCTTTCAGGGATTACCATTATCAATTTTAATCTCCCTATTCTATAAAAAGTGAAAAGAAAGTTAAGCTAGCCAATGTTTGCCATTTCTGTTTGATAAAGTAAGAATAATTAACCATTCATTTAAAGAATTGCTCTGGATTAACTTTTAGTTGATCTTTCCACTCGCTAACTGTTTCCCGTCTTTCGTGTGTTTCAGCCAGACTGACACACATTTCTGTATTTCTACTGAATGTCTACATCCGTTGGGACACAATAATCGTAAGAATGTTTTGGCTTTTTTCCAAACCAAACATCAAAGGTTACGAGGTGACCGGACAAACTACCTCTGATGTCGTATTCACAAAGTGAACACAAAAGGTGCAGTAAGGGCCAAATATTAAATGGACATCATGTTAGTTTGAGGTGTACACACTGTAATGGAATTAATAAGCTTGTTGCTATTAGTTATGCAGTGCTGTTGTGTATGTAAATGCAATCAGTGTCTGCTGAGCTCTATGTAATCTTGCTCCAGAATGTGGACTGCAGGGGCGTGTTTGTGTGCGACCAGGGAGAGCAGTGAAGTCAGCGTTTCCACAGTGATATCTGGTCTGGAGAATCTCTCGATACTGGTAGGGGGCATTCAGATAACAGCTGGGAGAGAAAACTACACACACGCATACTGTACACCCCCACAGTCTCTAAGACTTCTAAAAGCCCGCCATTGCCTCAGACTGAGGGTGATAGGAGGAGTGGGTGTGCTTACACTACAGTGAGATACTTTTTCCAATCAAACTGTGTGTGTGTGTGTGTGTGTGTGTGTGTGTGTGTGTGTGTGTGTGTGTGTGTGTCTGTGTGTGTGTCTTTCTCGGTCCATCCAGAAGAGCTGTGGAGTAAGAGCATATGCCTTTAAGACGGCGAAGCTTTGGTCAGCACTGGTCACTAACCATCATTAGCTGATGATAAAGACAGTGACTGACATTAGATAACCTCAAATAGTTTCATAGCTGCTACAACCCACAGATTAGCACCTGCAAAGCGATGTGCATTCGTTTGGGCATGTTTTTGTTAACTAACATGGTCAAACAAGGTCTAAAATACACTGCAGGTGATTTTGTCAGCAAATATTTTCATGACTCATTGCTTTAAAAGCAATCCATAACATGCTTAACTTACATTTCAACTACAATTTGGTTTTTTTGCCTTCGTCCTTCTGGTAGTTTCTCCCATCTCTACACAGGATCTCCGGAGCTCAGCCAGAGTGACCATCGGGTTCTCGGTCACCTCTCTTACCGAGGCCCTTCTCCCCCGTTTGCTCAGTTTGTTTGGGCAGCCAGCTCTAGGAAGAGTCCTGGTAGTTCCACACTTCCACCATTGAAGAATTATGGAGGCCACTGTTCTCTTGGGAACCTTCAATGCAGCAGAATTTTTTTTTTGTAGCCTTCTCCAGATCTGTGCCTCGACACCGTCCTGTGTCTGAGCTCTGCAGGCAGTTCCGTCGACATCATGGCTTGTTTTTTGCTCTGGTATGCTTTGTCAGCTGTGAGACCGTATATAGACAGTTGCGTACCTTTCCACATCATGTCAAATCAGTTGAATTTACCGCAGGTGGACTCCAATCAAGGTGTAGAAGAGAAATGGGAGGCACCTGAGCTAAATTTCACCAAGCAAAGGGTCTGAAAACTTATGTCAATGTGATAGCTCAGTTTTTCACTTTGTCATTATGGAGTATTGAGTTTAGATTGTTGAGGGAAAAACGTTTAGTTTTGTTTTTTAATTTTAGCATAAGGCTAACAAAATGTGATAAAGGGGTCGTAATACTTTCAGAATGCACTGTATAATTATAGAGAAACGCATTAAACAACAAAACAAACATCATTTACTCAATAAACTCGTTTCACTCACGATGTATCCCATAATTTCCTTACTGAAAAAGACATTCTTCTTCTATTCTAATTACTAACATTAAATTGAGGTTGTTTTATCCAAAAAACCTACTTGTAGCTTTCCAGCTGGCGTGCAGAGGAGACGGTGAGGAAGCTGTCTGTTCTGGTGTTGTAGACCAGTGGCCCTGGCAGCAGGAAACCAGGGAGGAACCTGCCAAAGGAGTAACTGTCCTGCTCGAAGAACATCAGCATCCCGTCCATAGACTGGATGCACATGGAGTGGTGACCTGATTGAGGGGGGGGACAAAGGAGGCGATTCGGTTATTCCATCCCATAAAGACCAACATCAATTGGGGCACACTCACATACTGTCGGTATTTATAATATATTGAGGAACGGACA
The DNA here is from genome assembly GCF_016859285.1 of Xiphias gladius. Classification (NCBI taxonomy): domain Eukaryota; kingdom Metazoa; phylum Chordata; class Actinopteri; order Istiophoriformes; family Xiphiidae; genus Xiphias; species Xiphias gladius. The sequence continues at coordinate 27,578,954 of NC_053421.1, read as the reverse complement.
CTATCGAATTTCCATTTCCTGGATATAAAGTGGCTTGTTGCAGGGATCTAATACCTAAAACAGCTGGCTGATTATTTTATAAGTCAAACAACAAAGAGATAGATCAACAACAATTTTGATAATTTATTGTTTAAGTCATTTAAGAAGGATGCATGCCAAAATTCTCTCTCCAAAATCAGGACTTGCTGCCATTCTGTTATATAGAAAAGTGAATTAAATATCTTCAGATCTTCAGTTACAATTTGAATATGTGATCTTAGATTCAATGAAGTTTTAATGGGTGTTTTCCACTATTTGTTATTACATTTTACAGACCACTCAAATAAACGATTAAACGTAAAAATAAAACCCAACAGACTAATCAGTAACAAAAATAATCCAAAATTGCAACTCAAAAAGTACTAGTTTCCTATGAATGGGTCAATTTTATATCTAATCATCTCTCAATCATATTCACTTAACACAGTGTGTGGAGTTCTGAAAGTAGGTTTTAAACGTCTCTCCAAAGCTCTCCTTTTTTATTCTTTGCACAACTGCTTCCATCACATATCAAGTGAACAAACAAGTGCACCGCCACGAAGGTCTCTGAGGGGTGAGGATCTGAAAGTTTGCTCTGTTGTCCCCATTTGTACGATTCCTCATGCCTCGTCCCTCTCCGTGACAGCAGGATTTTAGGCCCACCGTTAGAGACAGGTATATACACTTTTGCCCTTAGACCAGGTCATGCCACAGCATACAACCTTGTTCGTTAGAAGCAGTGCTGAGTACTGAGGCTTTATTACTCTGCTTTACATACATTCCTGTACCTTTTTCTCTGAGACAGTCTATGCAAGAAAAATTAAATCAATCCAGCTGAAGTTTTTTTTAAGGCAACAAAGGAAATTTAATTTTGACAAACTGCTTATATGTGTATAAGCAAAACCACTGCTGGCTAAAACTTCATTGCAATCCAGTTATACATTCTGCTTTACGACAGCTGTGAATCTGCAGTTTTAAACTTTTGAGTTTTTAAGTAATAAAGCACCAGTGATCCTGAACAACATTCGTGGCTTCTGTTTCATTTCAGCCGTGATGTCGTGTTGTGCTGCGAGGTGTGTTTCTCCCTCTGGCTGAATCTGATATCTCCATTAACACCTACACACACACACACACACACACACACACACACACACACACACACACACACACACACACACACACACACACACACACACACACACACACACACACACACACACACACACACACACACACACACACACACACACACACACACACACACACACACACACACACACACACCTGGCTCTGGGTATGAAAGTATGCTACAGTGTGTGTATGCTAGGAAAGGCCCGATGTGGGACCCACTAAGCCCTAACACACACAAACACACAGCAACACACAAGGCCATAAAGCAGTTGGGCTGTGTGACCAGAGAACTATAATTAGGCCTCAACGCGCTATTAAAACTCGCACTGCCATCAGCTAGAGGTCAGGGAGACAGCCACCTACAGTGCAACACACAGACACACATACACTCACACACACTCAACATCTATCACCAAGGATTTAGAAAGAAAAGCCGCACAATCCTACACACCTATCCTGTGTAAACACACGTGTGTGTTTGAGTGATGAGCGGAGTTCAGGGTGGCCGTTAACACACCGAAGGACAAGGTCTCTCACGCCGCAGACACACCCTGTGAGTGCAGGTGAGTGTAAAACAACGCTGGATAATGAGCCAACAGCAGTGGTGGCAGCATCTGATTGCATACGTCTGCATGGAGATGGATTTACATTCATGCATGAGTGTGTATTTCTCTATGTGTTCTGTCTACTGCACCAGGTGGCTTTGTTTAAAAACGAAAAACTATTTGAAACACGGATAAAGTCTGCCTTGAAAATCAAAGGCATTGTCTTCAGTTCACGATGCTCGGTCATGAGGGTCTGCTGTCATTTGTGTTTATTGCCACGTCACTGCCCTTGATGTGGGAAATTTGTGGAAACACACAAGCTTTCACCAACTGTAATGTTGACAGTGTCTCTAAGCACTAGGGTTATGTGTTATTTTAATTCTGAATATGTTTCAACTCATTGTTTCTTCTTCTAATTGTAGCCCAGTTCTGATTCTTTTCATATTTGTGGGGTAAAAAAAAGGAAGAGACATAATTAAATCAAAAGCTAAAATCACATTTACTTTCAGCTGATTTACTCTGCCATAAACAGTAACTGATCCTAAATGACAACATATCTTGTGACACTTTGATTAAAATTTTTAAATCAGATAGAAATATGCTCGGTCTTGTCATGGAAACAGTTGAATGTTGTCAGTTTTCCTTTTGGTTTCATTTCTGTAGGACGTCCTGGCATAAGCTGATTCTTGGGTATAATGACAACTTCCTGTAAAGAACTGTGTAATTTTATTGATAAAACAGAGAGAGTGATCAGTTGGTACACTTCAAATTCATCAATTCTAATTAAATGCCAAGCTGGTTTCTTTTAGTCATTACAACATTTTCAGTTCCTCTACAGCCAAGAAGATAACTGAACATATACGAAGAATACATTTTTGCAAATAACTAAACTATCTAAATTAACAGTCTCAGAACTTTGTAACTATTTTCCCTGTAATTTTAACCACATTAGAGACTTCTTTCAAGGAAATATTCAAGATATGGCCAGGAAAATATTAGGAAATAACAGACCCATAAAATAAAGCATTACCGTGTTTTCAAATTCTCTATTAAATCCAGAACTCTGAAATATATCAGTTGTGAGTAGCAAATCAAAACTGGGCACAAGAGCCTGTGGTGTAAAGAAAAAAAAAAAACAACAAACCAACAAAGCCAATTTTATGTTTCACCAGCTGTTGATCTTGTATGGACAGAAAGGGACTCCAAAAACAGCTGGATACCCGAGGACTGGACCGTCCTCCCAGACAAACACTTTGGTGGATTTGTCAGGTATCTGGCGGTCGTTTCCCACCCTAAAGATCGGCGCGAGGGTCAAAACAACAGGCACTCAGACAGCCTGACAGGGCGCTGTATCATCAATAATAAGAGAAGTGCTACGTACTGAAAATACGAGCCAGGCTGTGCTATAATAGCAACCGTGCATGTGTAATTTCAGACACCCACACCCTGGTATAATGTGTCAAAGAGCCCAGTATGAGAGTGCCACCGCGCAGACACAGCGGAGGAAACAGGGCTGTATTACCGCCATTAATAAGACATGTTGAACAAGCACACCGGGCAGCCAACAAAGCACAGAGGCTGGCCGCACACTGCAGTGGGCAGACCCTGGCCTCTGTGTGTGAGTGAATGAGAGTGTGCGCGAGAAAGAGAGAGTGTGTGTAGGTACATGTGAACGTGTGCGCCCTTGCACACTTGTGGATTAGGGAGTGTGTGTGCCAATTTGTTTTGTGTATGATTGGATGTACATGTGTCTGTGTGTATGTGTGTGTGTGTGTGTGTGTGTGTGTGGGACTACGTGCGTATGTATATCTATATCCATCTGACCAAAGCTTGAAAAGGCCAGTCCATGCCTGGAGTGTGTGTGTGTATGTGTGTGGCCTGAATGTGACCGAAACCCAAAGGCAGCCCAGCTATTAGTGCAGTATTAGTACAGAGCTGCTATTACAGCGCCTACAGCACTGCTAAATGGCTGCTATTATAGACCCACACACACACACACACACGCGTGCATATTCACGTGTAAGAGCAGAAACGACTTGTAAAAACACTCCCACACACATACACACTTGAGAATTTCCAAATCCAGACACACACTTTGGACATTGGAGAGCAGAGCACTGTCATACACTGTCTGCTGAAGAAACCAACACACACACACACACACACACACACACCAAACTACTTATTTGGACATTCAGCAGGTCTGGCCTCAGAGCTGTGACCATCACTCTGTACTCAGTAAACCAACACAGAAAAGACCCTCCAGTGTGTGCTTGTGTGTTTCTCTGTGGATTAATGTATTTCTATATGTCTGCAAATCATTACGAGTGTGTGTGTGTTCCAGCCAATGAACTGTGAGAGCACATTTTCGCGTAAGCTGTGTGAAACAGTGAGGAAAGCTCAAACAGCGGGCAGCGTCCTCGACCCGGACACGCTCAGATCATCCCAAGCAACTCATCTGACCTCAAAACTGACAAGACAACCAAAAAAAACCTCTTCTGTATCAACGATGGCAAAAAAAATGTGTATCTATAACAGTGGAATGAAGGAATGACGGAAATGAAGATTGTTGCACCATAATTCTGGTTTGAAGCTGAAACACTGCAGCAGGTTACTTGAGGGCCTGTATCTAGGCATCGTGTTCCTTTGCATTTTGTAAATTCAGTCTGTAAATTGATCCTTTTAGTTAATTTTTTACTATTTAGTTTCTGCTTTTGGCTGTTTTAATTTTCTCTTTCTACATTGTCAGGTATTTACCTTGCTGCCCTTTGATTTTGCTCATCTAGAGCAAAAAAAAAAACAGTCTTCGTGTCCAGTGGACCAACCTGGTTGATTGAAGACCGTTAAAACCTAAAATTACAGTTTAAAAAATAGATTTAAGAGTTTGAAATATTGTTATGTGCAGATTGTTGCTTGAACCAAGCCCTGTAATCCAAGCTGAGGAGCTGGTTACAAACCTCCCCATTCTGCCGAAGTGTCCTGGAGCAAGACGCTGAACCTCCGCCAGATCCAGGGATGCTGTGCCGTAGCTGAACTCTGACCCTCCTGATGAGACGACCCTGGTGGATAAATAGGACTTTCCCTACCATACAGGATCCCATACATTCATGCTATAGTGAATACAATCCTAGGGCCTGCACTGACATCTAGTGGTGGCAACGGGAGGGAGCAGGAGGAGAGAGGATTACATCAATTATAGAGGAGAGGAGAGGAATGGGGAGGGGAGGGGAGGAGAGGGGAGAGTACTTATATGCTTGTATATATTTATGTGGGTGATTATCGTGTGTTTAAGTATGTGGTTGTATGTGCGAGTGTGCAAGGCCCCATGTGTGTCTCGAGCTGCTGCATTTTTATACATTTATGTACGTACGTGTGGATCTGTGTGTGTCGGGACACGTGTGTGTATTTGTTGGAGAGTGGGAGGGTGTGTGAGAGCTTGCACGACATATTCGAAATCTGCCGTAGAGTGGGGCGATACCAGAAAATAGCATGCGGAAACACACTGACACACTTCCAGGTTCATGGTACGCACTATGCACGTGCGTTCAGAACAGGCCCGGGTGTTGGTTTTAACGACCCCACACTGTTCTTTCTATCAGTCAAAGGCACACATGCAATTGTGCGCACGTGCATGTGCACATGTACGCACACGGGGACACACACACACCGACTCTATAAACATGAAGTGAATGAAGGGTCCATGATTCCAGGCCACAGAGTCTGGAATTTTCTCTCCTCTCTCTGTCTCTCTCTCGCTCTCATACACACACACACACAGACACGCACACCTTGACAATACAGCCTTTATTTGGTAATGCCATTTTCTCTGATTTAAAGGGGGTTCCCCGTGAGAGTGTGCGTGTGTGTGTGTGTGTGTATGTGTGTGCGCGTGTGCGTGCGTGTGTGTGTGTGTGTGTGTTTTTGGATGCTGACTACTTGAGGGCTTTCCCCTACTTGGTTTTTCCAAAAGCCCAACCGCCGGGAGAGAGAGCAGCTATATGACCCCTCTCTCTCTCCCTTTCCATCCTTCGCTCCTCTTAGAGACTTTTATAGTTTTATGTATTTGTCCAGTGGAGCCAATTACTACTTTTGCCAAGACACATCCACAGATGTTCACTCATACACACACACACACGTTTGTACCTCTGTACTTGTGAGGACCCTCACTGACATTATGCATTCCTTAGCCCCTAACCCTAACCCAAAACACCACAATTAAATGCCTAAACTGAACCTACAACTAACTCTAACTTTGACCCAAAAACCAAGTCTTAACTCTCAAACTGTCCTTTTCAATGTCCAGCCAGTGGTGGAGACTGACCAAACTGTTCTCACTTTGCAAAAATGTCAATTTGCTCCAAGCAAGGATACACACCTAGATGTACACACACAAGTCTGGAAAAGTAGTAAAAGGCACCTTCTACCACCAGCCACCGTCCCTGGAGGACATAAAGTGTACTTTGCTGTTGATAATCTGTGCGTGTGAGTATACGCCGCTGCTGTCAGAGTGGTGTTACCAAGAGATGTAATTATGCACAAACACTCCTTTGCTATTCTAGGGTGGTTTAACACCTGTCACGATCTGTTCTGTAACACTCCTGATGTTGTCTTTGTAAAGCAATGCCTAAGAGAGGTTTGAATCCTAGAGGTGGGCTGTGTTTTTGACCTGGTCAACTGATCAGGAAACAAGCGGCATAATAAAGCCTTTAATATGCCGGTCATACCTGTGACTCCTCCAAAGGTGCCATAAGTCATGTTGCAGGCCGTTCTTTTCAGGTTGTGTTCGTAAACCAGCTTCAACTGGTACTGGTCACCATGCTCCACGTTCCCTGCGGTGCCTGAACAGGCACACACACAAATCAGAAAAAAACTATATTCTATATAAAAACTATGAGTCTATATGATGGTTTTGAAGCTGAAAGTTGCTCTCACTAAACACAAACGATTAAAAACAATCATACAACTCTCAAAGTGCGAGGAGTTACGAGAAACAAAAGGGAGAAAGCATTTGCCCGCTCATGCACATTGTGTGATACCTGAAACAGAGTAGACAGACAGTTTCCTGGGGTGAAGAACAGCCAAGTGAAGAAGCTCCGAACACCTGAGAAGAGAACAGAAACGTACTCTGTTACATGACAGTCATCACACAGCCACAATCGGGACCATCATCATCTGTTTCGTTATGTTGGATACAAACCTCTGAAAATCCACACAGAAGTGGCAGTTTTGACCAGAAACTGTGAACAGAACCAAGTAGCTATAAGATGGATCCCAGGTTTATAAAAGTAGATTAAGAACCTACTGAACCCATGTTCTCAGCTAGAGGGTCTCTTATATTTTAACTTGTACTTCTAAAATAATTACTGTAGCAGCTGTTGGAGTGTTTTAACGTCGTTATGGCTGATGGTGTAGATGATGGTCTCAGTGATGCTGATCCTAGAATTTCAGTTATTTACCTTACCGCAAACCCACAGGGAAGGTATCTGTCCGTGTTTTGGACCCAGAACAGATGCTGCCTTACTAACTTTCAACCGCTGTTGTAATGTTTGTTGAGAGAAGAACAACAAGGGAGGAGAAAACCTGATCCCACAAGTTTTCTTTCTTACTTGAAAAACCACTCAAGTCAGGGCTGAAACAAAACCTTTCACCATCTGCCACCTCAGTCTGCCCTGACAATATTTACAATGTGCCTCTCTGTCAAGGCCAGCTTCCAAAATTTCCACCACCCTCTGAAGAATGCTGTGCTGAAAACCGCAGGTAACTAAACACAACGTCTTCCAAACAGAATGATTTAATTGGATTCTGCTCCCAGTGTGATGATATGAGAAGCCTTCGAGGCAAACCACCAGAGTTTTTCCTTGAAACCTTGCTTTCTGGGAGGTTCCTGTGCACCCACAGTAAGGCAATGGGAGGCACGGTGTTCAGATCGATGGCTGAAGTAAGGCAGCACCACCAGGGTTAGGGGTGTAGCTTAATTGATAAGGAAAGGTGTTTATGTCTTACTTACTGTATATTTCAAAGTCAGACTGGCTTGAAGAAGGGAGGGAAGAAGAGTGCGCACTGTCTCACCACAGCAAACAATAACTGTGTTTGTCAGTCATTCAGAAGCACAGACAGCCTCTGCATCACTGTTTACTTTTCTTACTGATTTAAAGGATTGCAGCTTCAGTCTCACTCTCATCTTCCCCGGTTGTGCGACACGCTGTTGAAGCCACGGACAAACAAGTTTTCCCCAAAAATTATTGATTTAAATGGTACATTGTTCGCGTTAGTGGTTGGTTTGACATGGATTCAATGTGTAATTCATTTGATTAAACGGTTTAAAGGAAATTAAAAGGTACATACTCGTTAATTGAAGAATAACAATATATTTAAGTATTCGGTGAAACAATAGACATCAGTGTTGGACCTATGACCAAACATTTGACTATCCCTCCCCTGTATGTTTCATTAAAAAATGGAAGAACATTTCATAAATATGCACCTATAGTAAAAACCATGTAGGTGTTTCTGAATGACGCCCACTGTGACTACAAATGCCAATTATAGGATAACAGCACATTGACTTTCCCTTCATCGCCAAAGATTTTCTTAAGTCAGCTGCTATAATTAGTCAATCTCTCTGAGAGCGAGGGACATGGGACTCCGAACAAGAAAACAAAAATGTCACCTGGCGATGAACAATGTCTTGTTTTACTCTTCCAATAAAACTACTGAAATGTTTTTTCTGTGACGAGAAGAAGGGTGAGATGATTCAGTAATGTCAGGAACACAGCAGTGCGTATGTAAAGTTTGCTAACATTAACCACCATAAGCTACTTTTCAAACATGTCCAGGTAAGAGTGTAGCTGCAAAACCGCTGAGTGTATGGAATCAAGCAAGGGTGTGTTTTATTGCTCAACCATTCAACTTTATAGATGTTTTGACTGCAGTAATTTGAAGATTAGAACAAGGCACAAACCATTTTATGGTCAGTAGTTCCATTCTTCCAGGAGTAACCCAGGCGAAAACTGTACACACTTAGGATGTTTCAAGGCGCACACAGGTTAAAAGTGTTACAAAAATGGCCGAGGAGCAAAAGTTTAAGGGCACAAGGTTCAGTGTGTTCCCTTTCCTGCTAACTAAGTAATATATATATATATATATATCTCACCCCTATTCTGTCATCCCACATCATTCCTTTCTTCCCGCTATCCCTCTTCTTTCCCACTTTGAAATAATTTTGGCTGTGAGGGGTCACTTAATCAACAAGTCATTTTGACTAGAGGCAGTTGCACATTTCACTTGACCTTGACTCACAGGGGTCAGCTCTTAAGATCCAATTATGCAGTGTAATAACAAAGCAGGATAGGGCCCCTGGGTTCTGACAGCTATGCTAGCAACTCGGTGGTTAGCCTGATATTATGAGCACAACTATGTTTGGACCTCTGGGTTACTGATAGATCATGATAAATCATGAGGAGGGAGAGGAACTCCTGACGTAGTGGTTTTGGGTTAGCATGCATTGCAGAAGAAAAAAGACATGTTAATGTGGTGGTAAGTCACAGCAGGGATGGTTTTTCTATGAATGAAAAAGCGGTGTGATGAGTTATGAATGGGTGTTTCTGCCTGGCAGTTTAAAGTAAGGCTATATTATAAGCTATACTATGAATGCTTATAATTCACAGAAGGTCATGACATAGAGTTAAAGAAAGACCAGTGATTCATTGCCAGGCAGCAGCACACATATATAACACAAACAGAGATACGGCTGTCAGGGTGGCCAGAGATCACAGAGTAGCTGCCCTGTAATCTAAAACTCGAAGGTTTAATTCCTGAAGCAGACCAATGCCTCCATCAGAAGTTCTGTGTCCTCTCCAACAATGACCTCTGACCTGCCTGCTACAACAAACCATTTCTAATACGGCTTCAATATTAACTAAATACCAACAATGTAAATGTACAGTTCGTAACTTAATTAAAAGCTTCATCCAACAACAACAACTTTTTTTGTTCTTAATTGAAATAAAATTTACATAATAGGCATTTAGCTCATGCTCATATAGGGACTGACTGCAGCAGAAGAATTTAAGGGGCGATTTAGAGTCGCCATTTAAACTGCATGTCTCTGGACTGTGGGAAAAAGACGAAGCAGGTGGACCTGAAGACTCCACACAGAAGGACTCCAGCCGGCCGACCGGCCCTTCGTGCTGTGAGGCAATAGTGCTAACCACTGCACCACTGCACCCTGTGACTACACATCACAAAAAACAATAATATAACAAACAGCGAGAATAGTTTCACAATAAAAAATGTCAAATGCTGGTTCGGGCTTCTCAAATGTGAGGTTTTACTACTTTTTTCTGTTTTATATCATCGTAAATTGTTTGGGTTTTGGACTGTCTGTGTCTGTTGGACAAAACATGCAATTTGAAGGCTCTGTAGGCTCTGGGAACTTGAGATGGGCATTTTTTAATCTATTTTTCTGACATCGAAAGGACTAAAATGATTAGATTGAATGAATTGAAAACAGAATTTGATTTAAAAATTGAAGTGCACGTGCATGAGTTGCAACCCTCCCACAGTACAAGATTTGATTTGCGTTTACGTTGTTTTGTGCCCTCAGTTCTTTAGAGCAGTGTAATCTGTTATTTATAAAGCTTTATTTTAAGAAAATAAGGCATTCGTGAGACAGTGATTTAAAGTTGCTCCTTGGCAGAGAACATTAGGCTAATGCCAAGCTGACCTACAAAACCCTAACACAGGTGAAAGCCTCACATACAAGAAGGCAGCCAGCCAATGGGGCTGGAGGGAGGGAGGGGGCTGAGCGGTTAGCAACACTATCAATGATCCTGGTGTTACAGCACAGATCTGTGGTGACTTGATTTATCGGGAGTGCCACCGTGTTAAGCTCAAAACATAACATAATGTCCTGTCAAAGGAAACAAAAAAGCATTCCAAAACATTAAATGTCTGCTACAAATCAGAGTATGATGTGCTCATGTTAAGTTCAACATCTGAAATTTACATTACAAACTGCATAAACTGTGTCCTACTAATCATGGTGTCAAATGAAATGTCACATTTTTTCATAAAATATAACAACCTACAAATCCATCATGGCTGCAGTACATATCCTTTCTAAAACCTCCGGTGGCCTTGGCCCAGGTTTTGTCCAGGTCTACTTACGAGACAAACTTGCCCACTTCCACCTGGATGATGCCATTTTGAAGCTGGACTTCCAGAAGCTGGGCATCAGCTGGACCTTCCTCACTGGACTTACTGGCATGTGGGGAGAAGATCCGCAGCATTCCCATGTAGCTGCCCACTACCACTTTGTCTGCAAAGTTGTGATCACAGAGGAGGAAAATAAGGATGTTAAAATTCAAGATCCAAGTTATTAGAACCTTTAACTCCAGCCAGAGTATCACTGCTTTCCTTTTGAATATTGCTGCTGCTGCTGCTCAAAGAAAAAGAGCTCAAAGGGCCAAACATGTTACATTATCTTGTTTTTTTAATCAAGACAAGGATTGACAACTTGCAAGCCAAAAGAAATAGTCTAGGATAACCTGAAGTAATCCAAAATATAAGAAGGGGTGTTGAACACATGACATCTCCACACAGAAAATAGAGTATAGTTTTATTTTCTTTCCCGTGAGTTCTGTCGACATTTCAGCCACTTCCAGGTTTCTTGCACACAGACACTATTTCTGTCCTGGCAGCCTGAATGTCAGGCCCATAGTCTGAGGGAGAGGCATGACATTACACTAAATTACATTAGGCTGATCTGGCAGACAAATTTGCCCAGAGCAACTCACAATAAGTACATTCAGCCACTGTAGGAACCAGACCTTGAAGTCATCAAAAATTGTAAATGTGTCCCTCCTACATAACTAAGAGCGTGTTCAGTGTTACCAGGCAAGTGCTCAGATTTTTTTTTGCTTCATAAGACGTAGGCATCAGTAAGTTCTAGCATGATGCCCTACCGAAAGTAATTCAATCAAATCAAATGAAAACATCCTTTATGATCACTTGCTTCGGTTCTGTTTCCTGTCCACTCTGCCAGGAGGAACATTTGACTTGAATTATGGATGGATTGGTTTTTGTGTGTCTTTTGTTCTTTGTGTTGCAGTTGGTTGAAGTGTTGGGTATAAAACAGTCGTATTTGGTCTGGGATTATACTGAAGCCAGAGAAGAAGAACTGTCACTCTGGTGCAGGTCATTGGGATTCTCGATTCCAAATCAATTTAACATTATGGACGTGGAAACTATTGTCATCCACCACTATGTTTTGGCTGTGGCTGGTAAGTTTGTATTTACTCCAAAACATAAATTGTGATATGCATATTGTATGTGTGCACGACCCCATACACTACAAGCAACGAACATTTCACTAATGTATTTTTTGTATCCACTCAAAGTGAGTTAAAAGTGGTGTAAGAAGAGGGAAACATAACAACGTCTAAACCTCAGCATGGGCACATTTCTGGTAAGGTCTGTATGCCGTGTGGTGGTCAGTGCATCACTTCCTCACAACACACTGACCATGTCCGGTGCCACTGTTGTCCACATCTGCCACACACAGGCAACCCTGGTCAAACTCCTCGCCCTCGCCAAGAGCTGCCGACCACCAATCACGGGCTTTGAACAGAGACATGCTGCCTCTGTGTGGACAGAGAGAGAAAGACAGAAGAGGGAAAGGGTTAGATTTCCTCTCCGGTGAACCTGACCTAAACAGAAGTTTTCCTGTTGATCTGTCTCTCTGTACTCTGTGGAGTACAATGTCATTTTTCAGTGAAATATAGTCCTCCCGATTGATAATATGTAGCAATTCATTACAGATGAACTACTGATCAACTGACAGATGAACAAAGAGACATACAAAGAAAATGTTTATGTATCAGAAAAGGACTTTTTACATTTACATTTTAAAACGATGAGGTATTCACTTTGACACACAGTATTGTCTCCTATTCACAGAGCAGATCCAGTCAAGTAGTTTGGAGGTCAGGTCCCTCGCTCACTAGCACCACAACAGTGGGGAATGAGGAAAGATTCATTCATTCATTTCTCATTCAATGTCCTTCCAAAATTTATTCTGCCAGTTCGACAACAAAGGCGGAGCTTGAGTCGTTGGCACGATGACAGTCGGGACCACTGTCCACTCAGCCGGCCCAGAGGGCTCTCGGTGCTCTGTGCCCTACGCTGACACCTCCAGCCAACGGCAGACATAGGAGGCAGGTCACATGATCCCAGGGATTGAGCGTGAGTAATGAGGGGCAGTGGGGGGTGGGGGTGGGGGGCAAGCAGCTTTTCTACTTGCTAAATGCTGAGCAGGTGGAACGGGCAGATAATCCAGACGGAGAGAATCCATCCTCTCTACAGTATACTGCAATACAGACCTGCGCCATCGTTGAAGGAATATTACACCTTCTACTACCAAGATATTTCATAAAAGAGCAAGGTTTAAAAGCTCAAAATGATTACACCTCAAAACTTATCAAATAAAATTTAATACTAAACATTTGCTGCATGCACAAGGACAAAGGCCTGTTTGCTTCACTGACTTCCCTTGGCACAACCTGTTGTATCGCATGCACTTTTTCCTACTTGTTCATCAATTAGCTGTGGATATATTTTAAATATGCCTCAACTGATGCTCTCTGCAAGGATTAAGTTGGTAGAAATTTCAAAAGCCTTCAAGTCAAAGAATCTCAGTTTGATATTGTTCTCCTTATCTGACCACCGACTTGATAATAAAGCATTACAGCCAGAGAGAAACCTCGATATGCTACCTGCAGAAAACACCTTATCCAGGTTTCCTGACGTTCCTCATTGGTACAGAACAAGACACACCAGCAGCCAGATAATCAGCCTGGATCGATCATGTATAGAGGGATATTGATAACCAGGCTCTCCATGTTCCATGTAGATGCCATAATCCCAAATATGATCAAAAACAGGATACTTGTTTGAACACATTCACAGTTGTAGTTTTCCCACAGAGATAAATAGAGTTTCATGTTACATCGAACAGACCGGCTCATAAAAAGCTTGAGTGTACATATATGGCTATGGCAGGACGGGATGGAAAAAATAAAATATCACCATAACCAGTGGACATTCTTCCGATGTGCACATATATATGGATGCCTGTTTCAGTGTGTAGCATTTAAACTGGTTTGACAGATGTACTTCACATTACATTGTACCGGGAGTCAAACTGGAACTGTCACTGACAGCCGGCGGTAAAGTATTTCAGACCAATCAGGAATTAAACTGGCTCTTTATTTGCTTTCTAAGTGGTCAATGTGTGTGGAACACTCCACATTGGTAAGAGTAAGGAAGTTTATGCCGCAACCAAAACCTACAGTGCAGACTCAGTGCAACACTCGAGGAATGAAAAGAGAAACTAGCGTGTCCATTAGCTGTCGTACTATTGGTGGTATTCAACTTTGCGTACTCTCGGGCTCGGACAGCACATGACCAGACACCTGTGGGTTTGCAGTTTCACACCCAAGGGGGGGGGCTTGGGGGGGCTAATTAGTCATCTATGAGTGGGAAACATTCGTGTATCATACACGCATTCAAAAGCTGTCGGAAGTCGGTTACGAAGCGAGGCATCCCGCACAGGTAACTCGGCTGGAAGCCAACGTCGAGCCCGCTGAATTAACTTTAGCTTAGCCAGCTAATTAGCTAGCTCTCGAAGTTACCTGGGCACTGGCAACGGGGTCAAGAACAGTGTCGCCGTTTTTCTCGCGGCTTCTCCGCCGATGACACAACACGTCCGGGTTCGCCCCCGGGTTTTTCTTACCTCCGCGTACACGAGCCAGACCGCAGAAGCCGACGGTTCGTTCCTCCTCCCTCACACAAAAATCACATTTCTCCGCCCGTCGCTCGCAGCCATCGTCCTGTTGTCATGGCACTGACGCTCAATGGGGAAGCCGGGCCGCTGTGCGCAGGAACGGAAGTGCGTGGGCCGACGGGAAACCGTGTTCTGAGGACCGCAGACCAGACGCGGAGGTTTGCTCCTTGGAGAAATACAACTACGAGGAACAGACACGTTCACATAAATACATCAGAGATATCCCACGACACGTAACCCTGCCGCAGCGGACGTCTTTTTAAGCTTCTCCTCGTGGAGATGCGTTTTTTTTTGTTAGCTATAGACGAAAAGATGTTTAGACTCGATATTGAATCTTCAAAATATCCTGGGTGGATGTTTGGCACCAAAACTGGAGCAAACAATCCAGTTAAAAAAAAAAAATCAAGACAGTTGTACAAGATGGATAAGGGCGTCCTTTTCTGTGTACAAACGATTTTATTAATGGAAGAATTCAACATTCATGAGAAGAAAATGTCTGAGTCCGAACTATATTTTGGACACTTTTATCAGGAGCCGACATGATTTGAGACCTTAAGAATTAACAAAGCAATGAAAATGCATAATATCGTTATTACATATGGTATATTTTTTTCTGTTTTCCTTGATTGGCTATTCTTTTACATGCATTTATGAGGCTCCAGCTGTATCCCCGGTATGAACAGTTTTGTTCGTCTGAAAAGTTTCATGCGTTGTTGTGTGTGTGTGTGTGTGTGGGGGGGGTTGATTAAACATGCAATACGGCCACACCTTGGCTCAATTCAATTAAATGATATTGATCCAAATGAAAATATTACACTTTGTTCAATATGTTAAAAAAAAAAAACAAAAGGGCAAAGTGATGAAAACCAAAGAGACGCGAGTCATTCGGAAGATATAAAATGAAAACAGTGAAGAACCTGTGAAACACCGGTAACACACAGGTGGTTACAGCCGAAGAGTAGTCTGAATACACCGCAGACGTTAACCTGAACGGCAAAAACATGTGACTATTTGATGAGGTATAATGTGCATTAGTTGCAGCCATAACAAAGACATGAAGCAAAGCCATGCTAAAAGCCACGCTAAATGAGGCACGTACAGTAATAATACCAGGTTAGAATCCTCTTCATGTCCGTGCATTTAGGAGGCTGCACCGCGTGTGCAGACAACTCCGGGGAGCAATTACTGTTTAATTAAAAGTCCTGCCCTCGGCAATGAAAAACTTTGAGGGCTCGTCCGGGATTTGAACCCGGGACCTCTCGCACCCTAAGCGAGAATCATACCCCTAGACCAACGAGCCGCACGACAGGACTCCGCCCGGACCGTAGAACCGTCGAGCCGAGCTCACACGCCGCGTGGCCTGGGTCTGGACCGCAGTCCTGAGCGCGGCTTTAGATTTGTCCGTCGACCGAGCGCCACCTACTGGCGCTCTGTTATAGCGCAGCACGCGCCACTCCCACCGGGCCCGCAGCGCCGGGCGTCGACGTGCCTACGTAGACGCACGTCGCAGGTACCGCTCGCACGGTTTTCTAATTGGTGTTCGTCACATCAAGGGCCGCGGCGGGATTTTCAGCCTGGAACCGACATTTATTATAAATACTGAGACCAAGGTCTGAAAAGGTGTGTTACTGTTACTAGTTCCACATTCAGAGGGCGGAGGGGTTTTCTCTGGACCCGCCCACAGACCACGTTCCCAGGCAGACGGCTCGGAGAGTCAAAATTCCGCCGCATCGCAAAGCGGGTGATCTTCTCCCTTTTCGCCATAAAGGGAGGGCTCGTCCGGGATTTGAACCCGGGACCTCTCGCACCCTAAGCGAGAATCATACCCCTAGACCAACGAGCCACGTCCGTCGAAACTCGGACAGACACATCCTCGTCCCACGTCGGGGGGGCGTCTTCTAATCGTCTGCCTCCTGCAGGACAGCGGTGGTACTGCAGCCAGGCAAACGCTCGCCGAAGCCGCAACCCGTTCGTCCCCGACAGGGTTCCCGCGGAAATGTCGTGCCGTTTGGCGCGGTCCGCGACCCCAGCCGGACGGAACGGCAGCTGACGGAAGCCCAGCGTCGATATCGGCAGAAGTACTTCAAGCGCAAACTCCTTTTTGGTGCCACTTCACGTTGCGCTTTCTGGTTTGGGTGCTTTCTTTACCAGGCCCCGCATAAAATTTCATACAGGGATGTTGTTCTTTTCATTCACCATATACTCATTATATTCATCTGACGACTTGAGTGACACGACTGAAACTCTGATTTGACATTCACGGCGTTAGAAACCGAACTATGAAACACTGCTATCACAGGGGTTGTGTCTGGGGGTGCATGGAAGCCCTTCCTCCCACCGTTCCGACTGCTCGGGGACACGGACCGAGTTTCCCGTCGCAGTGAATGTAACTTCACGTAGGAAACGTGTGTATTGCGTGTCGCGCTGACGGCCATACGCCGTCACCCAGTGCGTCGGTGCGGGCGTCGGGCTGAGAGACATTGAGATGAGCGGACGGGAACGCGTCAGCCTTCGGTGAACTGAGTGAACGAAATGCCCGATGAACCAAATAAGCGCATCCTTGTCAATGCGACTGGGCCACGAAATCGGCCCCGCGCTGCGGTTTACAGCGCCGCCAGCAAGGGTGTCACACAGCCGTAGACACGAAATGGGTCCGAGGATTTACCTCAGTATAACCTGCACAAGAGCTGCTGGTCCAGATCATCTTTCCAGTCTTGGATCCACTTATGGCTCACAAAATGACATTTTATTGCATTTTCAGTTCACACAATCAAAAAGAAAAGAAAAGAAAGCCTTCTGCTTATAAAAATACAACACAAGAGTCTATACTTTTGGAAATATCTCCAAATATACATTTCCATATGATGCCCACATTTACAATATGTTTTGTTGATATATACGTTTTAGTCTTCCATCTCTTTGACATAAATTTTACAATGAGAAAAAGGCAACATGCAGGTGATAGCAGCACATTTAAAAAACACATACAAAGTCAAAGAGAACATTCAACACAACATGTCGAGAAGAAAGATGCAGACAGTGGCATTTTAGCTTTAAACCTACCAAAAACCACAAAGACGAATATTTTAGAGGTAGCGCTCAATTTTAACCACAGAATGAAAAGGTGATCGGGTCTTATGCTGGATTTTATTGAGCCACAGACAGAAGTGTGTTTCCTCGTCTCTACTGACACAACGAACTAAACTATACTTTAGATATACTGCAATTTTGCAGCGCTTCATTTTACAAGAGAAACTGCAGGAATCAACCTGTTACTTTGGTTTAAGGGGATTTTTTTAAAAACTGTTTTAGTTCCTGCTAATGACCACTAGAGGTCTAGTTTAGCTTTACTTGATGCCCGTTTAACCTTCAACACTGGCATGGAAAACACTTGGTTGATTGTTGAGGCAACTATGCAGAGAAGGCTCAAAAATAACAAATGGCTTTTGCCACGAATGTTTCAACTATAGGGTAAAGAGCTTCTTTTTCTGTGCAAGAAACCTGTTCTTACATCCACAAATCAACTTCACTGCCACATGTGCTCCGGGGATCTCATTCGGTCTCACACAGAGTTTAAAGTGCGTTTCCTCTGATGATCGGAAATCCTTTTCTTTCATTAAATGAATACTGCGCGGGAGGTCGTTACATGGCCGCTGTCACCAAGCTCCACATTTTAATTTTCACGAGGAAATTACAGTTTCCAAGTTCCTTTTTTGTATTGAGCTACTTCCATGACTCTCAGGACGTCGTGGCAGAGTCACATAGAGAAACTGGCGTGACAGGTGTGCTGGGGTAGCTCCAAAGGAAACACTAGGTCTATCTGTGGGCACCTGGTTTATGGTAGAATCAATATTACCATATACAAAATGATCATACCAATAATAATAGTAAGGATAATGTGCAAATTATACAGAAGGAGTGAGAGTTTGTGTTTTTTTAAAAACTCACTTTTGGTTCCTCTTTTATAATACGATGACTGAGACAGAACATCAGAACTGATTCGAACAGACAAAACACACTAGAGACAGGCTGATGCTGCTGTGTGGGTTTTTAAAAACAGTTCATTCAGGAGATGAAAAATGTCTTTTAAAAGGCTTCTATGGGGGGGGGGTCCAGAGTGAGTGGAGGGGTTCAATAGTAACAAGTCTGGACCTGCGACAAAAGGTTTAGGTCGGTGTTAAAAGCCTGACAGGCCAGAGGCTGTGGGAGGAGATTGGAGGAGGGGCGTGGACCGGGTGGGTGGTGAACTTGGGGGTGGAGTTATAGAACCTTCTGGAGGATGGCATTGGGCACTTCCAGGGTCTCGTCCTTCACCAGGACGATGTCATAAGAGTCCAGATATTTGTCCAATCGCTCTTCCACCTGCAGGGTCAGAGAGGAGGAACACTGTCAGGAGATGGTTTAAAATTCATGTCCTGATCTCTAAGCAGCCACAGCAGCCGTCACCACAGAGATCCAGCAGAAAACAGACGGTGCACAAACACTGTTTTCAGATTTCAAATGATAAGTACTTAGGAGTTCTACATGTTGCTGTTTAGTGCAATTTCTCATTTTGCCTGAATCTTAGTAACCTTCAAGAACACATGTACGGCCGGAACGACTTTAAATATCTTAAAATCCTGTCAGGACTCAAACTCCTCCTGGAAGTGGAGGAATTTGGCTGTGAAACAAAGACAGTGTACAATACCAACAAGGTGTATGAGTGATGCTGCTGATCAGCAGCAGTCGAACTCCACGGAAAACCTCCACCATGGTCTCTCAACAGCCTCAAATGAGTTGAGACACTGCTCTTCGATTATTCTGAGTGCAGCTCAAACAACAGCTTTTCTCCCTGGCCTCAGTGTATTGACTACTTGAAGGGTGTGAACTCAATCCACTCAATGTTCAAGGACATTTTCTGCACGTTTTAGGATCCCCGGTCGTGTGTAGCCGTACCTTGTCGTTGAGGAAGCCGATCTTGAGGATGTTCTCCACGTTGGGTACACCGTCGGCCATGCTGAGGTCCCCCAGCGAGTCCCCCATTAGGATGATATTGCAGTATTCCTTCAGCTGTTTGAAGTACTCTGTGTTCCGCAGGGCGCCGTCGTGTTTATTGTACACGTGGATCAGCTCGCCTTTGAAACCCCTCAAGACACCCTACGAGATGAAAGACATAACCAATGAACAAGGCGAGCGAGTATATTTCAATTGCCATGCGATTGAACCGGAGACACCAGCATGAGGACAGAGGACAGGGCCATCCGTCTTTCCCTCCAGAACTCACGTTATCGTCGAAGTCCATGAAGTTGGAGACCACTTTGACGTTGGGGTGGTAGACTCCGGCCTGGTGGATGATTTCTTCCAGGACGTCGCCCAGGCCGGCAGAGAAGATGAAGACAGGCACGCTGTGCTGCTGCAGGCGGTCGAAGAACTGCTCAAATCCTTCCCTGAAACCCAACACAGAAAAATCCCTTTTTACCCTTCACTCTGCTCTGGTAAACACGGGAGCCACACATTTAAGTCAGCGGCAAATCTCCATTACAAAGTGTCCTCTTCCTCTACAAATACCTGAGTGCCGCGTCAGACTCTCTCACCACCTCTGGCAGTTTGTCTTTCTCTATCCGCTGCTCCACAAGTAGTGTGTGGGACTTGAAATACCTGCAAACATACACACACACTCGCTTCAAAAATTGATGTCTCTGATCGTCGCGGGTCTAAAAACTTACGAAAGAAAGAAAGAAAAAAAGCTCAATGATCTGAAAAAGTGACTGTGTCGTGCTATTGGTGAGCAGAAACACAAACATGACAGTGTGTGCTTGTTATATGAAATAGAGTGAGTGGTGTGTGTGTGTGTGTGTGTGTGTGTGTGTGTGTGTGTGTGCACGTACCACTCCACCATGAATGGGTATTTCTCCTCCATTGTGAGGTTCGGGTCGATCTCAATGGGATAATATTTATTCTTCAGCTGCAGCAGCTTCTGCCTGCACTCTTCTGTTACCAACTTGCAGTTATCAACGATATCTACACAGAGACACAGAGTGGCAATAATATAATGCAGGTCTCAAACAGGAAAGCAGAACATGAAAACATTTTGAAATTGAGAATTTAAGTTGAGGATAAATGTGGTTGAAAAATAAACACTGAAACGTGACGCCAAGGTATGTCCGGTGTTGTTTTCTTGTACGTACTGTGACATGTTGGACAGCGTTTGCCGTTGACGGCGAACTTGCTTAACGTCATGTCGAAGTCTGTGATGATCTGAAATAGAGGCAGGGATACTTTGCTCATCACAACCAGAGAAATCCGTGAATCAGACAAATTAGATCCTTGAAGAGCCGCTAAAGGAAACAGAGGACCCTCACGGGGGAACCTAAAGCGACCGGAAGACTATACACGCACATCCACTGTGGTACAGCCCGGAGGAGGACTGGACACTGGACTTCCATGACTATTGCCTCTGGAAGAAATCCTGCGTCTGTCTCTGGACACCGAGTCTACTTTTCCAGGTAGCAGCCCTCAAACCTTAACTACAGGTCCTCTTCTAAAAACTTGTGTTGCCTCTGAAAACACTGAACCAGCTGTAAATGTTTGATATCAACCATTAAATGTGTTCAGCTGGTGAAGAAGTTGACTTGTGAGCTTCGGTACCACCAGGTGGTGCTGTTTCACCAAAACGCTGACTGACGGGGTGTGACCAGCACTTGATGTTCTACCTGTAGTTTGGAAGCTCCTCCCTTGATGAGACCGCAGATGATCTGCTCCACCCTCTCGGGGTCCCTCATGTGGACCGTGTTCTTCTCAAACTGAGGCATCTGGAGGGAGAGAAAGAAAGAGAGAGGGAGGTAATTTGATACAGATGTTTAAACATTCCTCGAACATAAACATGGCAAACAGGAAAACTGTAAAACGTAGCATGACAGATATGCGATCGGTATGACTGTTCCACTTCCTGGACAGATGCTTTAGTTTGAAGAGATTCCTGAAAGGCAGTTCTAACTACAGCGCTTTACCCTGAAGGTTATCTACTGTTTGAGCTCTGGTATGAAATGACCGAGGAGGAGGAGGAGGAGGAGGAAGAGGAGGAGGAGGAGGAGGAGGAGGAGGACAATGGCAACGACAACAACCAGAAGTTTGCGTGTTGAGAAATAGGGCCGATTTGGACTGAGATTAAATTCGACGTATGTGTGTGGAAGTGTGTGCTGAGGGATTGATTAGACTACATGTTCTGTCTTGAATATACCCTCACACACACACACACACACACACACACACACACACACACACACACACACACACACACACACACACACACACACACACACACACACACACACACACACACACACACACACCATGTACCGTTAATCAAAGAGTCAAGGTCTGACCCGCCCCCCCTTCGTTCAGGGTAAACGAAACAGCTGATGCTTGGAACCTGTCGGTGTTGTGTGACAAGCTGAACACACACACACAACCTCCGCAGTAACACCCTGCAGAGAGGACGAACTTCAGCCCTTCTTGTAACTTCATCTCCTCAACATCAGTTCTGTCCGACCAGCGTGAAATGGATAATTCTGTCAAGTCTGAGAACCGTAACGTGAAATACTGCATGGATAAAAAGAAGTTTAAAGAAAGTTTGCATCCATGAGTGCGGATGATGGTGAGCCTCCAGTACATTTATTTTTGATTAATGCTAACCTGTCTGAACACGACTCCACCCAGTCTGTGTCCTTGTAGATCTACAATAAACTAAGCGATTTCAGAGTTTGGTGGATCAAGTTCCAAAGACAAACGAATTAGTTCTTCACTTAGAAATCTATGTCAGTTAACTGCGTGTCATGTATATTTCAATGGTTCAGTAAGCTCACTATCTGCTGTTTTAGAGGCCAGTTTGTATTTGGCTCCCGCGTTTAGATTTTTCCACTTCCTGAAACAGGATGTTTCCCTCCGCCACTTTGTGCTTAAGGCTGGTAAATGGGACACAGTCATATATATCAGAAATCTTGCATGTTCCAACTTGAACACTTTGACAGGTCTGTAAAAATACACCGAACATTCGGATGAATGACGGAGGAGGAAGAGGAGAAAAAACAGAGTGCAACGTTGCTACGACTGAGGCTTCACTACAGTCCAGGCTTCCACTGCCGAATGTGCTTGTAGCTCTCACCGAAAGCCACAACAGGACAGCCACACCCACGAGCAGTCCACCAAAATCAGCCTGTGTCAGACAGCCGCCTGCAGGCTCAGTTTGGCCGACACGGAGTGCCGCAGGGTATGAGCGTGTTTGCGTTGAGATGCTAAATCAGCCTGTTAAGTAACAATGTAATCTCGCTACACCAGGCCTGTCATGAGTAAAGAGTGAGTATGTTAAGCTGGACGTGACATGGTTATGTACCAATATGATGGTTGTCAACTGAGAGGAAATCTTACATTTTTTTTTAGAACATAAAGTCTGAGCCAAAAAGATAATCCAACAGCACTTGGTGCAGCCGCTAAAGAATCCCGTTTTAGGAGGACAAGGTGTTAAAACGTGCTGGTTTCTCGTGACTGCAGACAGTCAATGTGCAACAGAACCCAGACTGAGTTTATTGGCCAATAATAGACGCTTTTATTTGGTTGTTTTTTTGGTCACATTTCTTTTTTAATGAATAACTTTTTTGTAGAGTAAGAGATAATTGTCTAATTTCAGTGTCTATGTATGTTAATCTAGTCTATCCATAAACCCATAGATCTCCATGTAAATATAAACATATGAAAGCTTAGAAAGCGTTTTCTGATGTAACAACTTTGGCAGTTGAAGACAACAACCACGCTGTGCCTGTATTAGCTGTATACTGTGCTGAGGGAAAGCAAACAACTGAATAACTTAAAAACACAAACATTCCACCCCACCCAATACAACCTCCCCCACTCTTATATAATCAGCACTGGGCTTCTTAGCACTTCACAAATCACTAATCCTACAGAAACATGATACCCAGAAAACAAACTAAAAATAAAACTTAGTTCCTTTATTACCAACCCTCTAATAAGCCTCTCTCTCATACGCAAACACGTAAAATTATCTCAGTGTGAAAAGACTCTGAACAGCTTCCGAAACTTCATATCTGTTGAGTGAAGACAGAAAAGAAAGAAGAAAAACAGTCTCATTCTCGGGCCCAACAACCGCACATTTGTTTTAAATGACAGCTTTTGCATGGGTCACCACAGGGATGACCTTTTTAAACATGCTCTGCGTTTACAGGGTCACAAAACGCTTAGTTTGGGAACACATATGAAAAGGCAGAAAAGCTTAGAGGGGGTGTTCCTCTGACGGCAGTGAAATTCAAACCTGCTCTTCCAAAGAACTTTGAGCAAATTGTCTGAACGCATAAAATACTGCTACAGTACTTACAATTAAATCAAGCTGTACGCTGAGGACACTGAATGTGATACTTCCAGATGTGCTGCATCACATTCCTGTGCCTATTTATTTTTTTCTTTATATATTTCGCACAATTCAACAGACACGATCTTCTTAGCGAAAGCAGGTTATACCACTACCGGAAATATGGGGCTTTGGGAAAAGGCTCAATTTCTGGAGTGACAGTACAAGCAGCAATTACTGAGGTCAAAGATCAAAGCATCCTAATCCCAGAGGAAAACATTCAAGAGGGTTTTCTAACCTTTGTTAGCACGAATTTTTAGCACGAAATGTTTTATATTATACAGTCACTAGGAGCCAAGAATGACTACAGCCTGGAGCACAACCAGTTAAACCAAATGTACAAACAAATACACACACACACACACACACACACACACACACACACACACGTGCACGCTTACCCCGGGTCTGTTGTCTCAGCTAGCACAAGAGTGAAGAAAAGATTGTGTGGCTGCAGAAGGCTTATATATCTACAGCAACAGTCAGGGAGGGAGGGGGCAACAACCAGCATAGATTAGACAACATAACCCCTCCCCCTGTATAGAGAAGATCAAAAACACGCAAACACACACATATACTCACACATACACATACATGGTGAATTTCAGCTGACCCATGTCAATATACACAAACACACAAAGTTCATCATAAATAAACATTGAATGGGTGCATTGGAGAAAAAGTAATCTACTCTTGTTTCAGTAAGGGTGACCTCTGACCCCTTCACCTTTAAAATCAATCGGTGGGATGGCCTCGCTTCAGCACTAATGCTACTGAGCACACACATTTTAAGGCCCAACACACACCCCTACCCCTACAAACACACACACGCACTTAACAGCATGACGCTGCACCAAAGGTCACGAGGCTCAAGGTTCAGTTTGAGCATCAGGCTGTTCGTTCTTACAACGGTCGGTCACACATGACACACGCGCAGCTCGTGGACGTGCGTCACGTGCATGCAAACACACGCACATACAGAGGTAATTTACAGTGTCTTACACTTATGTTTCTGCGGCTGACTCAGTATTTTGGCCACACAAATGTACACACGTGTAGAAATGGGCCAAACATAGTGTCTTCACATTTTTTCCAGTCGAGTCTGAACATGTCCATCAATTTGTTTTAATTACATGTACACACACACGCGCACACGCACACACACACACACACACACACACACACACACACACACACACACACACACACACACACACACACATATCAGTAGTCAGGTTGATCAGGTAATTATATCAAAGCCCCCGTTTAGCCCTGAGGCCAAAACACATCAACTGAACAGAACTTTTCTTGTGTCAGCTGACCCAGATTCCTGCAACCCTGCATTTGTAGAATCCATATGACGTCAGATCAGTGTTAGTATTTGTGTAATCAATTACTCGTGCTGGTAACAGCTTGACTAACCGGTAACTTCTGGTAAATGAGATTTGGAAATGTTGTAACGTCAAGTTTGTGCATAACTCTAAAATAATGAGACCCTAAAGAGTTAAGGGCTGGACAATTTACAGATGGAAGTTAGACTCCTTAACTTTAGAAAGAAGAAATAACCCATTCTTCCTTTTATAAAAGAAAAGTTCAATTAGTTGATGGGGGCACGTGTTAGATAACTTTGGATAAATATTGCTGTTAAACGGACACTAGTTAGTCAGTTCACTGACTGTATCACTTCTTCTTTCTACCTGTGCAACTGTTAGACTATGTATTAGCATTTAGCATTTCCCTGAAATTGTTACTTGTAGCCACAGTTGTTGTTCGGCAAAAGTTACAGCGGATGGTGAGTACCAAAACTGCTTATTGCTCTGTTACTTTAGCAATATTCTTTTTTTTTTTTTTTTTTTTAACTTTTATTAAGTATTGTTTCTTTGGCAGAAACACCAATATTTTCAAGGGCAAAATTACTATTCAAACTCATTGATACCTTGTATTGGAATAAAAAAAAAAGGTACCAACACAAGTTACAAGCTTTTTTATGTATAGTAGTTTTCCAGCATACACAAATATGGTTTTGCAAATAGGCTTCAACAATGCCAAATGAAAATTTTTCATGAGTTACCCTAAAGAATTAAAAACAATGAGAGAGACTTCATTGTAAGGCAAGGCGGGAATGTTTGGGACTTGTTCCTAACAGTGAAGGCAACGAAAATGTCTAAAAATATTCAAATTCAGACATATTCCAAGACTTAAATTAATTTAAAAAAATAATAAAACTAAACTGAGAATCACCAGAACAACCAAAGATATTTGAATCTTTAACTGATCTTGTTGTGATTAATGAGGATAAACATGTTAGAAGTGATTAACCATGAGAGAGAGAAAATGTTATATGCTACCATCACAGGAAATATGACAATTAATCAGGATTGCGACTTTACGTCATATCGTCCAGGTCCCAGACAAACGATCAATCGGTCTGTCACCAGTAAACGATGTCACTTCAGATCGCAACTGGCTGGCTCATGTTAGAAAATAATGTTAAAAGAGAGTTACAAGGAGACAAACGGGAAATGAGATGCACCATGAGTTTCTGCAGGCACCAATTCCTTTACTTCTTCGTCTGAGGAAGGCTGATACATGACTGTGTCTTACCTATCAGTTATTTGTTAAAATTTGTGCAACCTATTTTCGCAACATTTGAACCTTTTTGCCACACTGACACTGTCCCCGTCCTCATTTCTTGCTGAACAAGCCTTAGTTTCCTGCTGTGTTCTGTACTGTTGGAGTTGCTGTAAGACAGGGGAGACTGGAACATGAGTCCACCTCAATCTCTCCTCTGCTGACCTCTGCCTTGCATACCACGACTCCCAAAAACTAGGTCGACACTCTCTGATTACACCTCACCACAATAACAGCACATGTCCCTGCTGTACACCAGGCCCATAGAGACACAGCTCCACCAATCATTGACCGGATTTACAAGCAGAGGAGCAGAGAATGCCTTGTTTAGTTGTGAGGCATTCTGTTCCAGTGAAGTCTTTTCTTTGGCTTTGGTCCCATTTGCCACTCATTTGAAAATGTAGATTGACAAGACAACTTGCCCCAAGCATCTGAGGTTGAGAAAGTCTGAGGAGATAAAACAGTCTGTGCCACTGTGGCATTAACTCTACTGTGCAATAAAACAAGCGCAGGAATAAATCCGTGTGACTGAACTGCCAACAACAAAAATAGAGCAAAGCTTTAGTGGTTCTTGTTGGTTCTTGCTGTTGATCACCTGGAGCTACTTAAAAAACCACTCTGACGAATACTAGTGGGGTGCTGGAAGTTTCAAGTTTCAGATTTGTTTTTGATTACCTGGATGTAGCTGCTCTAACAGCTATCATATGTCTAGCATATATGTGTTGACCATAAACAGCATTTTCCGTCTTCTTGATAAAAAAAAAAAAAAAAAAAAGACCTCAGTGAAATCAGGATCAGAGCTGTGCACTTTTCCTTCCAGTGTGATCATTAATTTATGCAGCTTCTGTACATTGATTTTAGAATGTCAGCTGGAGGAACACCAAATGGGTGTTAAAATGTACTTTAGTTAAAACGTAGCTTGCTCTGATTAATCTGGATTTCTGCTGAGGCAGCAGATGGTAGGGTCAGAATTTGACGTCAGCAGCATGAATCCATGAACCCAACCTGCCTTGTGTCAACAGTCCCGGCTGCTGGTGGTGGTGTAATGGTGTGCGGAATGTTTTCTTGGCACACTTTGGACCCCTTAATACCAATCAATCATGGTTTTAATGCCACAGCCTTTCTGAGTGTTGTTGCTGACCATGTTTATCCCTTTACGGCCACAGTTTACCATCTTCTAATGGCTACTTCCAGCAGGATAACGCTCCATCTTACGAAGCAAAGGTTGTCTCAAACTGGTTTTAATGACCATGACAGTGAGTTCAGTGGACTTCAGTGGCCTCCCCAGTAGAACTACATTTGGGATGTGTTAGAATGGGAGATTGGCAGTATGAATGTGCAGCTGACAAATCTGTAGAAATGGTGCGATGCAATCATGTCACCATGGAGCAGAATCTCAGAGGAAAGTTTCCAACATTTTGTAGAATTCGTGCCACGAAGAACTGAGGCTGTTTGAGAGCAAAGGAAGGCCCTACCCGGTATTAGTATGGTGTTCCTAATAAGGTGCCTGTGAAGTGTAAAAACCAGGTGTTCCCACAGATGGCCCAGTTTAATAGTTTAGGCTGAGACTGAGCACTCAGCTGGCACACCTGGTATTCATTTGTTGTTGTTTCCATATCACCTCTGCCCGCTCCTAATGATAGTTTTCAAAAGAAACCGAAAATCTTGAGAAAGCTTCAACCGTGCCTCTGTCTTTCTGTGGAGAAAGTTTTATTATTATACTGTATATGTTGAATATTAGTGGATCCCTTGGTTGTTATGCAGTATTTCATGTGGTTATATCTTCTGCACAGTCTCTTCTACAAACAGGGCCATAAATTCATCAAACTCAAATCATGTAAAACGCAATTCTGTCACCGCCTAGAACCTCATGGCCTGCTCCACTCTGCCTAGCGGTTGCCTCACTTGACCTCTGCTCAAAACAGCACCATAACCTGTCACATGAATGCAAAGGCACATTCAAGTCCCCAGTCTATGTAATGGTGTTGTCACGTTGTAACAATAGTGTGGTGGTTTAATTATTGCCCCCTTAGAGAGGGTGTTGCTACGATAATAACACGGATGTCCTGTGGCGTCAAGACAATCATCAGACAGAGAAATAGACAAAATAAAAAGAAGTATGCTTGGTAGAAGTATCTGATTTGTTCAGTAAGTTGTAGAAAAATTGAGTGGAGCTAAAAATCTGCCATAAGTTTTGCTTACGTTAGTTCTTGTTTGAATACTACTTTGCATGTTGCTGTAAAACACGTGGCTGATATCAGTACCGCTGACTTTTCTAAGAGCTGTCAAATTGCCTTTTCAACCTTCTCCCAGCATTCCTCTGAAATCCCATTCAATCTCTGAACAGAGGTTACTGACAGGCTCAGGCTGCTGTGACCCAGCCTTGGCCTGCCGGGGGCAAAGGTCATCAAGGACAAAGTGCAGAGCCCCGCTGAGTGTTTCCTTCGCCCCCGACAGGTGACAGCTCATGAACTGTTGTTCGTCATCTCTCAACACAACCTCAAAGATGACTGATCCCATTGCTGTTTTAACCAGATACATCTGACACACAAGAGTACTCATAATTGTAGTACTGCAACTTCTGCTACCAACATCCTTACTACTAATACTACCTCTTCTAATAATGCTACTGCAGCATTTGCCACTAGTACTACATTTACTACTTCTACAATTCTCTTACTACAACTACTAATACTAATACTGCTGATCTTACCGCTTCTATTGATATAATAGCATCTTCCGATACCACTACAACTCGAGCCACTACACGTACAACTAGTACAACTTTTGTTGCCACGGTTACTGCTACTGCCACTACTTTTTTACATCTGTTAATACTACTTCTCATCCTTCTCTTCTTCCTCCTACTACTGTAATTTTTACTCCTACTTTTCTATTAGTACTACTTTTACAAATCTGTTATTAGTACTGCTAATCTTACTACTATTATTGATACTGCTCAACTCTACTTCTGCTACCACTACTAGTTCTACTACAACAACTACTACTAATTTTATTGATACTACTGCAACTTCTGCTACCAACACTACTACTAATATGTTCAATGTTTGCTACTGCTATTACTTTTACTCCTGTTTTTACTACGTCTACTAATCTGTTTCTACAACTTCTACTGCCGATGTTCCCGCTACTTGATGCTACTGCAGCTTCGACTATTTTTCGCAACTTCCCTACATCGGTTGCTACTATTCCTTATCCTCCTATTACTTTTTTTTGTGCAACTTTCCATACAATCCTGCAAATCCTCCCACTTACTGTTATGAGGCTTAAAATGTATTTGCCCACACATCAGTCCACTAAAAATATTTAACAAGACAAATATTTTAAAATCTGGTTTTTAGATTAAATAATGCATTTCAAAAAATAATAAATTATACACATTTTAATAGTAGTAGTGGTAGTTTTTCCAACCACAAACCAAATTACCTGTGCACAGCTGCTGATTACGAAGCACCAGCATCTGGTCCATTTGGTGGGCCCCATGTCTGCTGAAGCCTCTACTGTTTGTAATTCAGCTCCTCTGTAAAATGGCACTTTAGACTGGGATAACTGTTACTATCAGCCACATAAAGTGTGGCAAACTCCATTTCTAACTTTTACCAAGGTCGTAAAATCCTTTATAGTCGCAAATACAAGGTCTGTACACCTATCCAAAACGATAACCACCTTAAATGTGGGCATTCCGATGAGTCTAAGGACATGAACGAATCCAACCAGACATTAATCCAATCCTCTTTATTTTTCTAACAGACTGTGAACATGGTGTCGTGTTATAACAGGCCCAAGTATTATTAATGGGTGTCACAGCGCCTGTTTTTGTGTGGAGGCCCTTCATCAGTTTCCTGTGGACCCACTCACACTATGAACTGCTTTAGTAGTCACAGTGACAGCCATCTGTTGCTACTGATAAAGCAGCATGGCCACTCAAGGAACTGCTGGTCATAGCAGCAAGAGGTTTGTGTTGAGGCTTAAAATTCCTCTTCAGCAAAAATTCCCAAATAATTTTCTTCGCAAATCCTTCTAATACATCACTTTGTAGGCCTCCGTTTTTCTTAATAACTGACAATGCTGTTTGATTAGAAATTGACTGACTGTAACAAAATCCCATGATTAAAAATATACTGCATGTTCTCATACATTCTCAATATGCCGTGAGAGATTTGGGTAAAATTACTTCTTATCAACCCACAAAATGCCATCTGACTTGTGTTTCTGGATGTCAAACCATAATACCACTGTTACTGTCACTTTATGTTTAAACAGCAAAATAACTTTTATGTGTAAAAGCAACATCTGTGCATTGAATTTTCACAGTTAAGGTAAAAGGTTTCGGATCTTTTTTGGGAAAATTTCTCTTTTTCTCATCTCTGTAAATAGGTCAGAGGTCACATCTGCCGTATTTCAGCAGGGCGGCTGATTACCAGCGCTTGGCATTTGCGCCTGTGTTGTCTGGTTGATAAAACGCTTGTCAAGCCACTTGTATGCCCCAACTTTGCTAATGATGATCAACTCTTAAGTCCCTGATACTTCAAAAACTGAGGCTCATTCTTCTCTCTACTTTAAAAATTCTAAGAGAAAGCATCAGCTCAAAAGCTCAAATGCGATACCTAAAACATTCTCCTCCCTCTGATCTTTCTTCTTTCTTACAGGCATCTCTCTGATCATACCAGAAAAACTACTTTATACTGTACTATAGATAAAGGAAGAACTGCACATCATATGTGAATCATTGCTGCTGTCAGCTTCCTAGTTATCTATATAGAAGATTCTGCCTTGTGCATCATCACCTATCATCAGAAAAACACTTTGTTTCTTACTATGACCTGCAAAGATTAAGGCTTTGCGTTGTGTTTCTAATTTTAGATAGTATAGTTGTCATTAAAGACAATGTAAGTAAATAGCAAACCCTCAATAACTGTAAGTTGCTTTGGTCTTATCGTCCACAAATATACATTGAGGAGTGCCGGTTGCTGTAACGCACAAACATACAACCAAGCTTATTTTCAAAATAAAAACAACCAGACTTGCAATTCAAGTGTAGCTCTGTTCTGCCCTCCAGAGGTCAACACGGTGAAACACACTCCGGCAGACTCCTTCACTTAACCGTCAGCAACAGACCTTTCTCACATCAGACACTTGGGCTTGTCATAGCAGAAAAAACACGTGTGATTGATAACATTAAAAACAACTGCAGTCCATTTGGAAGAGCTACTTCCAGCAGCCTGGTATTTTGCATGCTAACTAACTGGCATTTCTTACTGGGACACTTGATGGAACTGAGTAACTGTTAAGGAAATCTGTTTCTCCTGCGCTTTACCTGATATGGCAAGTCAAAATATCTGAACTGACAAAAGGTCTATAACATCACATCAACCACCTCCAAACCATCTAGTAGGGTAGTGTAGCGTCCACAGAGGCCTTACTTTAGTAAAAATGTCACGGGTTTGCACCTCCCACCAGTCGGTTTAGGTAAATACACAGCCATGTGTTCTGCTGAAGTGTCGAGTCTCTCAAACGAAAGGTGGCCTCCGCTTATGTCAGAAGAAATTCGTTATTTTATGAAATATCTGACTTATTCAGCTTCAGGGAAAATGAGTGGTGGTGTTCCAACATACAGCCGAGGCCCCATTTGAATTTTTAAACTGTCATCTAGCGACAGCATCACTAACGAAGTGAGATGCATCAGGATGTGTCTGACTGAGCTCAGCAGGTGTTTGGCTGGAGTTGGGGTGGGAAGGTTCATTCTAAATTTAATCTTATTTATAACATCATTCTGGGCTCTAGAAACGTGACGGCCACAGGTTTTTTTCTAACCGTCTCAACACGGAATGACAAATCAATCAATGGCAATAAGGAAATGGAACAATTCAGAGACAGAAGTCAGAGCATGACCATGTGTATCAAAAACTCAGCGGAACGTCACTGGAGAGCAACAAACCGAACACACTGAAGAATGTCTGAGTGTCTCCTCAATGTCTCCAGCGTTAACTTGAGTCAGACAGACAGTGTGGTGCTGCCGTGACTAATGTGACCGTGACACAGCAAGGATCCAGTTTGTGACATACATGTCTAACATAACGGACTTCACTCTTGTTTATCTATTGCGTTATCATAGTTACAGGGTGCATGTAGTGCTCGACTGTGTTAAACAGTAAGTGCAAAAGCTGTGGATTAAACTGAGCTTCTACTAGCACTGAGAAAAATGTAAATCTATGGTTATTTTTACAAATCATTCCTCAAACCCCATATCATCAAAACTGTCAATATTCAATATTCAGTGTAACAAGTCAACACAAGTTTGAAGCAAGGCAAAAAATTTCCTTGCGCTGGCAGCGTTTTGAATATGTTTCTGGGTGTAGAAAAAGTGTCTCGTACGAGCGTTCGGTTTTTAGGGTTTCCTTCGCTGTACGGACGAATTAATTATCAATACCATGGACACATTTTTAAGTTTCTGCAGTTTTAAAAATCCAACCATTTTTCTAGGCCGTTTTATATCATGAAAACAAAACTATGAACACTTTTCCTTCTTTTTCGCCACAGCAATTATTTAATTTCTTTGCAATTCTCTATAATAAATAATAATTTCAGGGTTAAATAAACCCCTGTCCCATCTATCATCAAGGTGTTCTAACCTCTGACCTTTGACCTCCTTAGCATTGGATATTTTTCATTATTGTTTCATTTGTAAGTTGCCGCAGGGCGAGCAGACAAACATCTAACAACCGGCAGTAACCAGTGAACGACGTCATGCTGGTAATGAGCAGGTCTGCTGAAAACAAAAACCCCAATGGTTTTTGGCAATGAAGAAAAGAATGTGCTGTTTTTCTGTGATGCCCATTTATTTCTGAAATGACACAGATGGGGTTTCAGAAGTTCTAGAGAGTTGGAACGTCCATGTAAAATCTCACCCCAGGCCAGAAAATGAAAGCCTGAACTGAGTTGCTGTTGTTTAGTGTCGGGGCTCCTGGGGTTTGGAGCGGATGTTTTTGCTTCTTCTACAGCATCATAAAAAGCAGATGGTCAATAGTTTCCACGCTGAAGGTCAGGGCAGGAAACAACTGACTGTTTCTGTACAGCAGCCACAGTGGCTACTGCATCCCAAAAATTTTTCAGTTTCATTCTTTTGCAAGATGACTGAAATAGCAAAAGAGCAAAGACAACAAAGGACAGTTTGTTGCTCTGCAGCTTGGTCAGTGTGTCTTTTTAGTCTTTTCTTCATGGTTTTGTCTGTCCTAGCAGCACTCAATTTGATGAGTTAATACAAGAAACTAGAATGGCACTCAGTAGAGCGCAAGCCTCCATCGAGGCAGAATAGTAGGGAAAATGTCGAAAAATACCCTGTCTCGCCATGTTAACGAAAGTGATAAAAAAAAATTTCTGGATCTGCTCCTTTGACCGGACCCGCACCAAAATTTAATGGGTTTTTCCCTGGCCCATGCCCCATCCCTCCACCACGTTTGGTGCAAGTCTGGTTCAGTACTTTTTGTGTAACCCTGCTGAGAAATAACCAAACACACACGGGTGAAAACATGAGCTCCTTGGCGGAGGTAATATCTAGCAGCATTACCTGAAAATAAACTAAATAGGCTCAACAACACTGCATGTAAATTTACCTGGGAAGCTCCGGAAGGCTGAAATCAAACTCCCTTTGATTTCCGCGCCGTTAATGAAGTTAAAGCACCACAGCAAGGAAAAGACAAGACACAGACGTCTGATGAGCTTCCCTTGATCTTCTCCTGGTCACGCTGCTGTACACATATTGAAGTCAGCTGATGCGTTGACTGAGCTGCTCAGAGTTAGGGCAAACATGAGGCCAGCGTCATGAGAAATCAACTCACAGAGTCATTACAAATTGCACAGTTTTATACCTCATCTCTGACCATCCCTTTCAGAGGTGAGACGTAATGTCTCCAATTTTTGACCTCTCCTTTTCACCTCCTTACTTTGATATATTTGACAACTTGTATTTCCCAAACTGGCAGTTTAAAGTTTCAGTTCCTAAATCAACAATGGTGCAAACAACCAGATGTAAGGCGGTCGAGGGTCTGTTACAACAAAGCGGAGCGCTAGGAAGGGAATGAAAAAGAAATAAGTGTTCATTTACGTGAAATGAAGAGTGTATTTGGAAGGGGAGCCTTGTTACACAAACAGACAAGTTTTCTGTCAAACACTTCCATAAATGCTGCTGTAAAAAGCCAGCGTCAAACTTCAGCCTCTTGTGGGACGATGCCAATAAATGACACATTGAGAATAGGGTTCCTGTCAGGGAAATTACCAGCAATAAAACGATAAATGCTTGCCTGCAGCCAGAGCATTTGACTGCTGGAAGCCAACCGCAAGTGATGAAATCAGAAAAGCCACAGCTGAATTTTCCTGTCACTACATGAGCTCATGTGTGTTTGTGTGTCGCTACAGGTAGACAGTGCATAGAAACCGGAGTACAGGTGGAGCCAAATAACACAGATGAATCATATAGATACCAGTAGACACACAGCATATGGCAACGCCTTCCTACGGCTGCAAAATTCAAAGTCTAAATATCTTCGATAAGCTCTGAACAAAAACAAGTTTAACATCCATGTGACACGTACTAGAAACTATATTATGATCAAATAAATATTCATATTCGACCTCTTCTCCTTTATTGAACCACATATATCCTCACACGGGTATTTGAAGGACAGCATTTAAGTTGAGGAGAAGGTAATGGAATAACTGCCTCAATAAATTCATTATAAACTGTAACAGTTTTCCAACAGCTGGGCCTCAAATCAAAATTTCCAAAAACAAGTTTCAGTGAAGGTCCTATTTTGCAAACATGACTTAAGAATGAAGTTGTTTTCACTTTTTTCACCTTTTTACAGCCCACACGGAAAAATGTAAATTAACACGTTTCCGAATGCCCATGAAAATGTTTCTAAAACCATGTAAAAGATTTAAAAAAAAACCACTCTAGAAACCTAAATAAGTTTCTGTACAACAATGACACTCAGGTGTCAAACACTGAATGACAAAGCGGGTTGCGGTTCTTTCTTTCTTTTTTATGTACTTGAATCTCACGAATTTTGAAGTGTGACATTCCGTCCCTATTTATACTATATTCTGCAGTCTGTGTAGAATTTTTGTGCTTCGCCAGGTCTGCATGAATCCTGTCGGACTGGTTAGAGAGCTGGACTGAGCGTATGTACTGCTCCGTCTTGCATAACCCGCATGCTGCCTGTTGAACAACAGACAAGAGGGAGCAGGGAGCTGTTTCCAGGACGGTGAAGGGGCTGTAGGGAGCATCACCGGCACACAGGATCCACTGTCAAAGCTCTGTGGTCTCGAACAGAGAAGCTGCTGCTCTCTCTGTTGGGAGAAAAGCCGGCTGGTGACCTCTAAAAACAGATGCCGTTTTAGGTACATCCGCGTCTGCGTATACCATCGAGCAGGTCCACTACTGTCAACACACCAAGAGCACAGCGTCACATTTCCGGTCGCGATTTTCAAACTAATAGGCGCACATCTGTTGCAACGTTATGAGGGTGAGTTCTTGGGGTAAAATACAATAGTATTAACAACGTAGTCAATACTTCACTTGTTCCATTATTTCCGTTATTGATTAACCTGCCAATTATTTTCCAGATTAATCAATTGGTCAGTGAAATGAAAGAAGACAATGAAAAATGCCATCACAATATCCTATAATGCGTTCGTTAAATGTCTTGTTTTGTACAACCAACACAGCAGAACCCAAAGAAATTCAATTTAATCCATTAAGACCAAGCAAATCCTCCCATTTGAGAACCTGGAATCATAAATTTAAAGCAAAAAAAAATAAAGCATTTTTGTTTGAAAAATAACTTACAATGATTGACCAACCATCAAAATGGTTGCAGATTAATTTGCTTTAAATTGAGTAACTGATAAACTGCCAAATCATGGCAGCTCTAGATTATATCAAGCAAAGTGCATGTGTTCACATACTGTGTGTCACAATAAAAATTTCAGACTGATGAGTTAAGTGCACTACAGCTTGCATGGTTTCCCTTTGACAAAACCGCTTTATCGATACTGAAGTTATAGCTGAAACGAGCAATGTATAATTCAATTGACAGAAAACTGATCGGCAACTATTTGGATAATACATTGATTGTTTTAAATATTTTAAGCAAAAATTCCAAATATTTACTGGCTTGAAAATAACTAATTACTTTTCTTTAATATATTTGACTGAAATATACATTTTTTTTGGTTCTGATCTGTATTTCAAACAAGCAATTTGTGTATCTCATCTTAGACCTTGAAAAAAATAATAGCAGGCAACTCTATTTTGGGACATTTGATAGACAGAAAACTAACCAATTAATCGAGAAAATAATCAGCAGACTACTCTGTAATGCGATCATGTCAAATTTAGTACAGCAACACACCCAAACCCCAAAATCTCTTGCCCCTTATCTGCACCTAGACTGCAATTAAAAACTGCTCTCAACGTCCACACTATGACCCATGGGACTCATCGTCTGCGGAAGATCGTGCACTTTTATTGTGAAGGCCCAGCTTCTCCACTTCCTGTTTCTTGTCTCACCTTGACGCACCTGGAGAGAGCTTTTTTTTTTTTTCTTTACTCACCATCTCAATGATCCTGGTTTTCTTGCCCGCTCGCTTCTTCTTGGCGACGATGTACTGCGCCAGAACCACTCCGCCGAACAGAGCACAGACGCTGGCACTGGCCGCGGCTCCGACCTTTACCACGGCCGTCCTGTCCATGGCGGCCCGCTGCTCCTCCACAGACCAGCCCGCCGCCCGGAGAGTCCCGTCCTGCCCTCCGTCAGTAGGCGCCTTCCTACTGGTGCGACACGCGGCCGAAGATCGTCTACGCGGACAGAGACTAGTCACTCTGAAGAAGTTCAAAAACCCATCAAAACTACGAAATAGCTGTGAAAACTACATATTGAATTAAACAACTGACCAGAAAAATAATGCCAAAAATAGAGACAACACATCGCACTATAATCTTAATAATAAATAAAAAATTACGGCACGTTACAAGGGCTTTAAGCCCTTTTAGCCACTAAGCTAACGTTATTTGAGCCAGACCTTAATTCGTACGTAACTTAGCAACAACACATAAGCTAGCGAACCTGTCAGGTAGGCTAACAATCTTTCTAGACGTTTATTCACACTACACTCACCGAGTTACATCGGCTCCAGGAGCCCCCTTTTTAAAAGCCAAAGGTTAAAACACCCGTGACCCCCCTCCTCCACTTTACACAGTCCCTTCTTTAACACCTTTCACGCGTCAAAGTTAAGAATAAAACACTTCCGTTCTTACGGGAAATACCAAAACAAAAGTCAATACATGTCACTGGATGCCAGAACACTACTTTTACACTCACTTTATATGCTACAAAAACATGTTTTTTTTTTCTGGAGTCATTTCCAGAACAAAATTAACAAATCCTCTTTAATGATCTTGTCCTTCTACCACCCCCATTAAATTGCCTGAAAAGCTGTTTTTCTCTATTGCACTTTTGCATTGATGGAAGTAAACTGGCCTAAATATACTCTTGCTAAAGTAACGCTTTCACTTAACCTAGTACACTTTAAAATCAGTATTTTTCACCCATTTCCAAGCTACCTGGACCCCTCTCAGAAGACACATCTGGTGTCCCTTTCGGCACCATCACTACCTGGACTACTGAGATGACTCCACTTCGACTTAAGGGAGCGTCACTGAATTACAGAGTGAATGGTTTGGTGCATATCTTGGTACTGAAATGGTTACAGAGATCCTCGCTGTATGTTGGCCTTTTTCACAGTAAACATGGAAACTAAGAAGATGTTACTTGGATTGGTCTTCAAAAGAAATATACATTTGTATTTTTACCTCAGTGTTTTTCATCACTTGAAATAATCAGTTAGATAGCAGCACCTCTGGTTGAACGTATTATCTTTACACTTTTGAAAGAAGCGTCCTGGCATTATCTTGAACTTATATAATTAAGTGGCTATAAAGACTGTATGTTGAATGAGTAGCTTGCAGTTTCCTTAGATGTATATAGTAAACCTTTCAGTGTTGTTGCAGCTAGTATTCATATGCTTAATATGTCGTATCTGAAACAAACTCCCACAAAACTTGGTCTACTCCAACTCCCAGTTCTCACAAACCAAGGTTCAAGACTTTTCGGTTTGCCTCTGCCCTCTATTAAATGAAGTTTGTGACTATTTGTTCACATCTTGCACTGCGCTGTAGCTGCGTGGACATATCTGTGTGTCCTAAAGTTTTATGTAAAGCACTTTGACTTGCCTTGTTGTCTTGAGAGGCGCTATCCAAATAAACTTGACTTGTTTTAACATCGTGTGTAATTTTTTTTCTTATCCAACTGGGTGTATATGTCTAACATCAACCCATTCTGCTATACGTGCTTATTTATCATTTTTCTATGATCAAACTGTGACATTAGATTTGAGATCATAGATTAATCAGCCAAACCATACACAGCTGTCATTCTTGACCGTATTTCTCTTACCGTAGTTTTGCTTTTTCCATAGATTTTGAGGAAAATGTGCTGGGTTGTTTTATGGCACAAAGGGACATTTCCTTCCAGTAACATCCAGGTTTTCAATCCACTGGTTAAGTCATCCATTACTTCCCCCTCTCGCTGATCAAAAGAGTGCCAATCAGTGAAATCAGCTGATGTGATTTATTTCTTTTATTTGTAAGAAATCATGTACAATATCATAAATGTTAATATGTAATGGGGGGCAGCCGAAAAAAAATTTACCACTCCTGTCCAGACACACTCAACATACTGTTGTTCCAATGCTTTGCCCAGATTATTTAGCTATTTTGTGTTAGTACAATTATCAATGTGATCGATTTACTGCGGGTTTTCTTACTTCTGGAGCAGAGCTCGGAAGTTCTGGTTTCTCTATATGATACACACTGAATGTAACTATGCCTGCTATTCGGTGTTTCTGTGTCATGTGATAATATATTTACCTGTCTTTAAGGCCACAATGAATAAAAATAATCACTTTTGTTTTTGTTTTCTGACTGGTGAGGGCCTCTGCATTAACCCTAAAATCAATACTAGACATATGCTGAAGTACGTAAGGGATCTAAAGACCCCAGCAGTTCCACCGGCTAAGAGGTATTTTGTTTATCAACCCTCTCGGCTGTCTTGCTCTCTTGTGCTCTTCCCTTACGTGATATGAGGTGTTATTTCAAATTAAAAACAATGAGCAAGTGCTGTGGGTGTTTTAATGTCTCTGTTGGTGTAAAAAACACCTGTCCTGTCTCAAGAAACGTAAACAGAACACTTCAGCATTGATTGTCCTCCAAAACTGAATCAGTGGTGAAAAACAGGAAGTTAACTTCTTAAAAATGTGCAGCTAGAGAGTTTCTAAGAATATCACAGCAAATGAAACAGCAGTAAATAAAACAATACAGCAGACTCCCCTGAAAAAAAGCGACCACGACTGAAATCTACACATAACTTTAGCGACATTCAAACCTTTTATCTGACCAAAACTTAAGACATCCTCACTCCCTTATCCTGCCCTTTTGTGATGCTTCCCAAAATGAGCGAGCAGGAGAGGCTTCAGGGTCTTGCTCAGGGACACCTTGGGCTGTAGAAACAGAACCTGTAACATGCTGGAAACTAGTAGGCCACCCTGCATTAAGAGACACAGAGACTCCTGAATTTATCTGCAGTTTCAAACAGTTGTTAGATACATTACAGACATCACACACTGGAATACTGCAAGAAACAAGTAATATTTATTGTATCAACTGCAGACATGCTATATGACATTTGACATTTATAACATTTAAAACCAGTGCTATGGTAAGAATAATGAAGCTGTTTTATGTTTCTGCAAGTCATCTTGCCAGGAGGCATCCAGAGGAAAAAAAAACAAAAGCACATAAAGAGGATGTGTGCAAGCGTGAGAATGAGTGAAGGGCAGGACAAGTCACGTGACCGGCTTGCAGTAGAGAAGTATTGTCGGAATGCATTACAAGTTAAGTCAACATACGAGCGTTAAAAAGCTCCATTGCCTGAAAATAAATAACAGCAGCCTCTCTGAGCTGTCTGAGCCACACGTCACGTGATGGGAGCGACTTCCTTCAGGTGACCGAAGACTCACTTGAGACTGAGTTCCTCTACATTTTTTGTTTCTGCCACTCCTTAGACGCCAGTTATACTGTATGACTGGGTTTGTACGAATGGGACAGGATTACTGATAGTGTTTGGGCACCACCGCCATCAGTTGGGAGACACACCAGTCCGTTATTACAGACTCTGCACCACATACAACAAAAACTGTTTTGTTCATTTCTCAAACTTTTGAAGAAGCTGGTAGGTCAATTTACCTGCACACATGTGCATGTACTCTTAATAGAGAAATGACTTGTTATTTAAATGGACTACATTTTTTCTTCACCAATGGAAAAAAAAAAAAAAAAAAAAAGTTTTATTAGACATCTGAACTTATATTGAACTCCCAGATTTTTCATTTGTCATTTAGAGAATGTTCTTAAACCAACAATATCATGGGAAGAGGCAATTAGGGTATCAAGGTTATAACACCTGATCAATTAAAATCTGGTGACAAAATGACTAGTAGTTAAAAACAAAACAGTGAAATGTTGTAGTCCTTTTGTCTCCTTTTGTTGGAAGAAAAAGCTACATATGGAACACCTGTCGGGCCTAAAGCTCCCACCACAGTGCAGTCTTCTTCATTGTCACCATCCTCGTCAGAAGTGTGTGGTGACCGTAACTACTCCACAGGCCGGATGCCCTTGGCCTCCTCCATCTTCCTCAGGGTCTCGTCCCACTGGGTGAACTGCTTGGACAGCAGGAACATCTGCAAATCAGATTTCAGGGGTCAGTGGGTGGAGCTTTCTCCTATCTGCAGTTTATCTTATGAAAAGAAGCCAGTGAGACAAGAGCAATGTAAATTTCTCTCAGATTTCCCACAGTGGCTGGTGGACCCAAAATTTCAGCAGGTGGCAAGTTTACCAGGCAAAGACCTTTCAGAGCAGAAAAGAACCAAACTGGTTCACTGCAAAATTGATTATTCAAGCATTTATGTATCATTATTCTGTCTATCCCCAAAGCGATAAGAGAGTACAACAAAAAGTTTATAATGGAATGATGTGCATATTCCTATAGCTCTTTAACACTTTTGTGAATGATATTTTGACTTGTGGTAGTTTTTGTTTCACTGAATTTAAAAAAAGAAATCATCTTTTAAAAATAGGAAGTGTACCATTTTATTGTATTCCTCAAAAAGCTTCTTC
This sequence comes from Xiphias gladius, assembly GCF_016859285.1. Classification (NCBI taxonomy): domain Eukaryota; kingdom Metazoa; phylum Chordata; class Actinopteri; order Istiophoriformes; family Xiphiidae; genus Xiphias; species Xiphias gladius. The sequence continues at coordinate 27,537,069 of NC_053421.1, read as the reverse complement.
ACTTCCTGGGACTGAGCCTCGGTTTGGTCCTGTAAAAGAACATGGAAGAGTCAATAGATAAAAAGAGCGAGACAGACACAATGAGACAGATAGAGAGAGAGAGAGAGAAAGAGGGTGGTTACCTGCTCTTTGATGTGAATCTGAGACAGGCGCTGCAACTTGGTGGCGTGTTCTGGTACATCTGTGATCAAGAGAAACACAGGTAACACATGTCTGATGGGGTAAATATACAGTACTGTAGTGTTTCTCCTCTATTCATCCAGCCGCTATGCTACACCACTGTAAAACAACACCATCACTGAATAAAAAAAGGCTGGGAATTACATTCAATTCCCCCCAAAGCATGATAAAATATTGCCATGATGTTTACACCTGAAAGTTTGACCATTATTTAACGCTGCTATGTGCACCAGACGCAGAACAGGGACTGCGGCGTGCAGTCAGGGACACGTGGAGCTGGAGATACACTGATCCAATATTTGGTATCCAGCTAATATGGGCCAAAACACTCTGGTTACCATCCAATGACAAAACTAGCCTAACCTCACGTAAACCGTAGTAGTCACAATGAATGATATGCTGCAAATAAAAACAGCAGAATGTGTTATGTGACAACAGTATCACTGCTACATGGTAAAGAAATCATATGGACTGGAACTGGATCACAAGGAATGGTATTAACAGCATCATGGTTGCTTAAGAGATTAAAAAAAATATATATATTAGTGGTTTTGACAAGTTGCATTTAGTAATTCCTAAGAAGAACTAATTAAAGTTCGCCCTACAAAATCTTATTCAGCAGAGCTCAATCCCCTTTTAGTGCTTTTCTGTGTTTTTCTACCAAGAAGGGATCAAAATAACTGAATAAACTGAGCTTAAACAAGACTAGGTCAAAACCTAGTTTATGGCTGGATTGCCCTTTATCTGTTTGCTTCTCTCCTAGTGTCATACATACAGTATTTGAATACAGCCGAATGACCAATAAAGCCGTTCTTATTTACATGTACCAACGGAACAAGTATGATATAGTGACTGAACCGTGGACCATTAAGACGACATGTTAACCAGCAGCCACTTCCGAGCCATTTCCAAGCTGCTGCTCTGCATTGATAAAATCCTGATTTTACTCTGCAACGTCGTCTGACAAAATCACCAGTCACATAGGTTAAAGACAACAGCTTTGCTGTGATTTCCGCTATATTTACTTTTAAAAAGATCAGAGAGAAAGTTGAAAGCTCATTCAAGTCTATGCAGCTGCCGTGCGGTCAACTGAACAAAATGCGTAGAGGGGTGTGTCTGCAGGTTGAAAGCCCAACCTTGCACTCGTGGGGCAGTACTGGCAACTCTTCAACGGAAAGTAGCTGAGGTTTGTCCAAAATGTGACTAGATTACTAGATTGTCGCTATGTGCTTTTGTGAAGAAAACTGGCTGAAGCGGTGTGAGAAGTCAGTAAATCTGACAAAGATGCTAAATTAGCAACACTGCCTGTAAAAGGCCCTGGATGACATAACAGAAAGTGTTTGCACCAATGCATTTTGAAACAGCAACGGTCGATGGGGAAACTCCAAAACTTGACTGGCACGCACTTAGTCAGTCAGTCATATGTGTGTGTGTGTGTGTGTGTGTGTGTATGTATATAATATATACTATACAATACAATACAATACAATATAATATACATTTAAAAAAAAAAAAAAAAAAGACACCTGTGAACTAGCTCCTTTCGAACTTTGCTGTCAGGGTTAAAGTAGCAGAGCAGATGTTCCTCTGTCCTTGATTTGCACGGTGTCCTACCAGGTGAAACTCACCTCTGATGTATGCGCTGTCCAACAGTGGCTGCAGGCTGCTGACCTGCTCCAGCAAAGCCGCCTGGGAGAGCAGAAAGTCCTCCTCTGCACACACAAACACACAGCAGCATCACAATGAGAACTGCATTAGATGCGAATTGCTTGTTTAATATTTTACAACACAAAATTGCTTGCTTATGTGATGACTTACATAATACACAATATACCAACACTAACCTTTACATGTACACCATTAAACATTAGAAATCGTGTTTAGTGCCATGTACAATCATTAATAATAAGCAATCTCTCTGAGACAATTTTGACCGCAGTTGTAAACAGGTGTTGTTTTTCAGTTTATTCATCTATCCCGGATTCCTTCTGCTTCTTACCAGCGAGGATGAACTCCAGCTTCATGGCATCAGGTACAGTGATGTGCTCAGTGAACTGGGGGTCTAGGTACTTCAGAAGGTCCTCAACTGCAGCACAGCAACAATAAATATGATCAAAGACTCACCAAACAAAGTCTAAAATCTGACTACAGACAACGTCCTGCACTGTTGTGACATTCTGAATTTCAAACTTGGACTCTGCAGCACTTTTGGCATCTTACATCAGCATTTTGACATTTTTAATGTTTACTGGGCAACCTGAATGAAACTAGTATATTTTTCAATATTGTTACTAAACAGCCTCACACGATACATGAATAACTTTATCAACGTGAAGCAGTATCCCTTTTCAGTAATTTGATAAATAAATGTATAAAGTTACACCAAGCCTATAATCCAAGTTGTCAGGGCTGATGCAACACAGTGTGTGACTCACTCTTCTTGTGCAGGATCTTTACTCGTTCTCTCTTGTTGGCCGTGTTGGTCAGACCCGCCTGAATCCTGGCCAAAGACTCTACACACTGCAGGACCGAAAACACTGATTAGATTTAATTTTAGTGATTACTAAGGATACAGAAAAGTCATTAGAATGTATTTCATCAATGTGTCCGAGTAGCTGTTTTTTGTGCAGTATGTGGTACAATGCCTAACGTAGTACAAAGACACAAAAGCTCAAGTTCAAGTGAAAGAGGAACAACAGTATGTAGCAATACAATGAAATGGCATTTTTAATTTGTGCACTTTATTCTTTGATTTATATTGTTATCCCCTTGAGGTTCATCACCCTAAAATGAACATGAGAATTTGCAGTATGCTGGACAAACATGGCCATTTGCTTATGCATACTTAGACTGTCTGTATTTTTGTCTCATTCTGAGTGCAACTGGAATGAACTTTTTTTTTTTTAGTTAACAAAACATTTACGCCTGTAATTTAAACTAAACTTCAGTCAACTTTCAGAAACATAAAAACACTACTTCAGCAGGACAGAGTGGCACATTGTTCCATCCCTGGAAATTCCTCTGCCGTACAACAAACCCACTTCAATGCCCCTTTGTGAGCTAAAAGTGTCTTTCTCATCATATGATGCTCTGATGAGACGCCTGACTCATGGGCTCAGGAGGACCGTACAATAATCTTAGCCCATCTGCTACAACATATGTACACTGACTATTATTAAAACGGAGTTGCAGGTTGCTAAGTGTGTTTTCCTAAATTCCTGGAAACCAGTGACCTCAGTTCATTTCACTGAGATGTAAAACTTGCTGGAGATATTAATAAAAATTACATTTAACTTCATCTGTGCTTTCACTTTTAATGAATACCACTGCCTACTGCGCCATCACCTCCATCCTATTGCTTTATATTCAACAGAGACCATATCATCCATTGTATTTTTCGTGACTTATTCCTTATGTCTATAATATATCTAAACCGTGAAAATATATATCACAAGTTCCCAAAACCCAGAGTGGGGTCTTTAATCGCTTGTTTTATTCCACCAACACATTAAATCCCATAGCTATTCAACTGATGCTGAACAGAGAAAAGCATCAACTTTTAATATCCGAGAAGCTGAAATAGCTAACGTTTCTCTTGATGAATTACTTCAACAATCAATCAAATATCAATTCGTTGGCAACTAAATGTCCGTAACACCTATTTGTGTTAAAAAGTAAGATCGCACTTTTGTATGACTACAGATATGGTCAGGAGAAACATCGTGAGGCCTTATTTGACCTGAAGTAAATGAGCTAAAACTAAACCCACATTTTGTGACTTTTGAATTGTTGACTGCAGGGAGGCTAAAAGGCACAATGACACCGCTATGGCCTCATAACTGACGGCTACAGCTACCGAATAGCTGACCTAGCCGCTGTTTAGCTGGCAGATAACCCTGTCACAGTTGTAATAGTCAGAGCCTCTAGTATAATTACATTGTAGTTGCTGTAGAGCTAAAGTGCATAAAATAAAAAGGGCGTTCGCTCATTCCCAGAGACAGAGCTATCGGTAGCTCTGCTAGGCTTGCGGCTAGCTAGCTTCCTTACAAGCCTCCTCCCCCCGCTCGTCAGAATTAGCATTAGGCGAACCTTGACGGGTTTCCCACTTTTGTTTCTTCTCTCGCCGTACATACGACTCTCAAGCGCCTGAAGACGCACTTCCAGGTTATCCGTCTCCACTTTTTTATCCATTCTTGACGCCACTATTGAACACAAGCCGCCTCTTGCTATGAGTACTTTACGACAGGCGTCGCCTATGATGACGTATGACGTCCGCAATGGGTTTACCAATACATTTGTAAACATGCGTCAAATTATTTAGACAGTGTATAACAACAGCCTTTAAAAAAACACGTCAAAAATATGTAGTTTTTAAACTAAACGTCGCCTTTAATAAATACGTGTCAATAATTTTAGAAATATTTCTGGTTTAAAAATGTTTCTTGCGCTGCAGCTAGGGGGCGCTGTTTTGCGGCGGACGAGGCTGTTTTTCCGGTGACAGCAGGCGAATGACAACAGCGGCAGACACGGGCCCTTTCCCATCCAAACTGACTGCAAAACATCGACAAAAAGTAAGGTTTTCCTCTCGTATCACCGTCTCTGCCTCGCACACAAGAAAATATTGTGTCCGGTCAATAATGACAATACACAGCAAGGAAGCACATTTGTTTATCGTCACCAGTTCTTTGGTGTGTTTCCATTGGATAAGTTAGCTTACCTAGCCCTCAAGCTAACGTCAGTTTTTGTGTTACAGCTGCGTAGTCTGACAGGCTCGGAGTTAGTTTTAGAGTCTAGCAGGTGAGTCGCTGTCATCTCCTGGACTGTAACTTAGTCATAACTCCCTTGACGAATTGATGAAGACAGACCTGGCATACCCAAAATGAAGTACTCAGAGGTGGCACTAGCTTATGTTGCACTGCCTACAATGTGGTTTTTGTGTTGCTGAAAGTTTCACTCATCGCTTGCCTGTTCGCTCTGCTGTGTTTTTGACAGCAGGAAGGTGTCTGCCTTTGGACTTCGGGGGCTGTGTTTGGGGAATTTCATATTTATGTGCCACTGGGAGCAGAAGCAGCATGGCAGATGACAAGGACGTGTTGAGAGACGTTTGGTTCGGCCGGATCCCCACCTGCTTCACTTTGAACCAGGATGAGGTTACTGAGAGAGAAGCCGAGCCCTACTATGTAAGTGCAGTTCCTCTCTGACCTCACTTGGGCGCAAAAACTGCGGCTAGATCAGTGCTAAGAGACCGACCTCCATGCCTCTATCCTCTGAGCCTACAGCTCTTTAATTGACATCTGTGTGTGAGGATGAATTTGCAGACATACCAGATAACTTCATGTTTAGGAAAACACACAATCTGTATCCCATATTCTTCATCAGCAGGGTGTATGCAGCTGAAAAAATACTCCTTATAACAAAAACATAATAAATAGATTTATAGTCTGTATTGTCCCAGATTTATCTTTACAGTCAGAACATATTCTATACTGAAACATACAGATGTCCACACATCCACTTACATATACACAATACATGTGATATTACACTTGCCTGTATCACAGATCACACTTATATGTATGCAGTCGCATACAGATATGTTCAGATCGATACAACGGTGTAAACAAGGCAGTTTGTGTGATTAGGGCTGCTATGGCAGGAGGGACAAAACTCCTTCTAAAGCAGGCTCTTCAACATTTTACAGTCCTGTATCACGGACGAGACTGCAGTAACGTGAAGTGTGGATTGAGGGGGGTGATCGGCGTCATTTGCTATTATGAATTCTAGGCATGTGATGGCTCTGACTTTCACATCTGAGAGATTGGCTGGAGGGAGGCAATATGTTTTTATTGGAGAAGGTTAACATGGTGAAGAAGCAGAGGTTGAATTATGCTTTTCTATAACAACAGCAGGAGGTGGGAGGCAACAGACAGTGCTCTGAGTTTGCCTATGGCTGGGAGTCTTTGGTGGGATTGTATATAACTAATAAATAATAAAATAAAAACAATGTAATTCGTGATGTTCATTCATTCATCACAGTATTGCTTTCTATGTACACTTTTTGTCAGTCTGGTAGCTGCTCATACTGATTAGTGGCTGGAAGAGAAAGAGGCTGTTCACCCAAGGCATACTGCTCTGGGTTGCAATCCTTACAATACCCCTTTGTGCTGAAAAATCTCAAAACATGCTCGTAAATTTATTCTCAATATAAAAAAGAAGTGCAGCCTCAGGCATGGTTTATTCTAGTGCATTAAGAGGTTATGGTATAGCAGTGGCGTTTAAAGCATGTAGCTCAGGTGGTTACACTGTTGTGCTGTTCTGCACCTCAAAAATGTAACATACATGCCGGAGGCTACGTGAATACCACGTGGAGACTTCATTTTCAATAAACACATCTGGCAAAGCCACTTGTGCAAACCTTCTCAATCACAGTGATTGAAAGAATGTAATCACGATTCATTTATTAATGATTGCACAGCAGGTAGTATCTCTTTGTGCGGAGAGAGAAGGCCAACCTTGTCCATTACTGCTCCGTATCAATAGGTAAAACATGACAATGAACTTAAAATCACTAAATACACTGGGGTCACCTATAACAGCAAGTATAGCCCCACCTCTAATGATTAGATGTAATGTTTTCATTCAGTTAAAGTCCCTAAAGTGAACACGGTAAGTACTGTAAGCAACTTGCCGTAGAACCAATCTGCAGGTTTCCCCTTGATGAGGTAGGTTCCTCAGTTGACCAAGCTCCTGGCCTAGTACATGTTAATTGCTCATTTTAATGAGCTGTCATCTAGCCTGATGTTGAGGTGACCAGCGACCATAAAGCCTCCACAGGTGCTCAACAAAGAGATAATCAGTATGTTCCTAAACATGAATTTAAATGTTTAGGAACATTTTCATTGTCTGCTTCTCCAGCACACATTAACAGACTGCACAGTTTTAATAATGTGTCTCCTCCTCTCTCCTCTTGGCTCTCCCAGCTGCTGTTACCCAGGGTGAGCTACCTGACCTTGGTTACAGACAAGGTGAAAAAACACTTCCTCAAAGTGATGAAGGCCGAGGACGTGGAGGAGATGTGGTTCGAGTATGAAGGAACACCACTTAAATGGTGAGAGAATGATCCTTAGTTAAACTGATTTTATTTGGTCTATCAGGGGAAACGAGGTTGGGTATGTGCGTGTGCATTATGAGTTGGTACACTGGTGAATTTTTAGATTTTGTTATCATGTATCCCTGAACAAACTGCTGCGATCTATATACCAAGTACAGGGTAAAACAGCAATATAGTGCATTTTGTCTTCTTATCATAAATATTCATTTTTATTTTCCTGATAGCTCTTGTAGAAATTTCCTCTAGGAGAATGCTGTTAGGCTGACCCAGCTAATCCATCGGCAGCATATTAAGTAGCACTATCATGAGTAAACTGCGTTGTGTGTTGTGCGTTGTGTTTGAATGTCAGCTTGAAAATAAATGTTGCCTCCATTTCCCCAAACTGTTAAAATCTGTTTCTTGGGACTTTAATCTCTTCCTTGTCTGTCTACCTCATTGTACTATCTCGTGTAAAAATCCACTTTCTCCAATGAGTGCCTTTCACAGTCAGAACTATAACAGTGTATTCACACCGCCTGCAACTCTGGAGAGAAGCTAGTACGAGTCAGTTCATTCACAGCCAGCAGAGAGGCCTCAGCTGACCATGACCATGGTCGCCTCAGCGCTTATCTGCCTGTCTGGCAGAGTGCAGGCACAAAGTTCAGCCACAAGGTGTCAGTACTGCAACAGACAATGAAGAGCCAACTTTAGAGACACATCAGAGTCCCAGTAATTCCAGTGAAAAACAGTTGGGAAAATGAACAGATGTTGGTGATGATATTTATTTAATTATTTGTTTGTGTGTGTATGTGTGTGTGATCCACCATTAGAATACCTGGAAAAATGCACTCTTCTGACTTGAGGCTGTGATTACGACAAGCATCTAGTCCCAGCCGACCGAAACATGACAGATCCACTCTGTTATAAACACAAATGATATGATCCACCATATTCAAAACACAGGAAGTGAAGAGGAGTGAAATATAAACTGTTTCCTGAAGTTCACACACTGAATCCACAGAAAGCTGGACTCAGCAAACTGACAACAGTTCTGTTTGCTGGCACTTCGAAGCACATGATATGTTCCAGTTAAAATTATCCATAATTTTAAGAACTTTTATTTTCACAAAAGGTTTGGCCAACAAGCCCAACAAAAGGTCTGTTAGAATAAGATTATCTGTGTTTTTAAAACGGGTACACAGTGTTCAGGAATGAAGCTTTTAATTCAGAGGTCACATGCTGTTGTCAGCCTCCAGTTGGCCAGTAAAACAGGTGATGCAGCTGGTCAGTCCGCCAATATTGGGAGTACTAGTAACGTTATTTCCTTTTTTTGCATTTCGCGCTTCCAGGCACTATCCAATTGGAGTTCTTTTTGACCTCCATGCCTCAAACACTGTCTTACCCTGGAGCATCACGGTGCACTTTAAGGTAAGAGCCTGTCAGAGAGTGTGTGTGTGTGTGTGTGTGTGTGCATGTACAGTATTCAGAATAGTGTATTTCAATTAATATTTTATCTATAAATTCAGTGTACATTTTGTGTTGCTGTATTCTAAATAAAATAAAGTCTCACTTGTGAATATTTTTATATAAACAATTAATCAAATGATGCATGTAATGTGAAATGGAATGAACCCACAGATAATTATCACCAATTCTGCAGTTCTATGGAGCCTTTTAGCCTCTTTTAGCTTATTGATGTAGTTTTATGGTACATTTACTTTCATGGTTCAGTCTCAGCACTCTCACTGACACCGTTTCCAGCAGCAGCAGGCGACTGTTTTCAGAAAGCAAGCTCTGATTAACCCACTGTACAGTACCTGCCTAGCACCAAAAGGGGAAGGAAGTGGAACGTTTAGCAGCTAAACAGCCAATTATTTTTGATGTGCAACTGGGAAATTCTGTGACAGTATATTTGCCAGCTTGTTATAGAGGTCTTCTGCCCCCTAGAGGTTTTTAAGAAAAAAAAACAATACAATAATGCAGCTTTAAATAAAATGTTAGTTTTGTGAATGTGTGTCAGAATTTTCCAGATCGTGATCTGCTCCACTGCCCATCAAACTCTGTGATCGAGGCTCACTTCATGTCCAGCATCAAGGAGGCCGACGCCCTAAAGCACAAGAGCCAAGTTGTTAACGACATGCAGAAAAAAGACCACAAACAGCTGTGGATGGGCCTGCAGAATGGTGAGACGCGCACAAACACAAAAACATACACACATGTTATTAAGCAGCTGTGAATGAGCGTGCTAAAAGATGAGGAGGGCAGACACATATAGACGCGCACGCACGCAAGCACAAAATTCAAAGAAGACAGACCACAAGCACCTGTTCGGGAAGTGACACAATCATACAGTCACACATTCACCCATTAACAATCAGATGCACACATGTTGTTTCCCTGCCTGCACAACTACTTGTAGATTGACACATACTTGCGCGCAAACACACACACACACACACACACACACACACACACACACCTACTCTGAGCACTTATTCATATAAGTAGTTCTAGCATAAACACGCACACATTTTTATAATTGTTTGCAACGACTGAAATAACCACTCATCTGTAGGAGTGATATTTTCACAGGCACAAAGAATGCATCCAAATAAATTCACAGATGTTCTTGCACACACACACGTAGGCACGCGCACGCACAAACCCACAATCGCGTGCACACTTGTACAAATCTCTCTCTAGTCTGAATGCAGTCTTTGAAGCCACCACTTCCCAAACACGGATCAGCTTCCCTCTCCATTTCTACCCATCTGTCCAAACAGGTTCTTTTCCTATTGGCTGTTAGTCTTTACTGTGGAGTTTCGTGTAGGTGAAGTTAGTGCAGTGGGGCTGATGCGTTGGAAGCTTGTGATGTGGGAGTAGGCGCTGGTGAAGATGGAATGGATTCTTAAGTTTGGGGTTTGTGTGAAACTTGTTCTCTTCTTTGAAAAGCAAATCACGTGGTGAGATTCCTCAGATCACTGCAGGTCAAGTTGATGAAACAAGGCTACAAAGAAAACACTTTGACCACCAGTCATGTAGGGCAGTCAGTAACACATAGTTTGCCTTGTCTCAATAATTCTTTTGAATTAGTAATTCTTAGCAGGCAATAACTTTCTTCCCTACCAGACTTCCATGTAATTCCCACAGCTGAAATATGTACCATGTTGAATATGTCAGTATTAAATTATGTTATAAATGCGGCTCCAACTAATGTTTGTTTTCATTATCAATTAATCTGTTGATCACTTTTTCAGTTAATTGATCAGCCGTTTAGTTTATGAAATCTCACGATTGTGAAAAATGTCCCAAGGCAGCATCTTTAAATGTCTTGTTTTGTCTGACCATCAGTTGAAAACTCGAAACAAATATTCAAAAAATATATATTCAACCGATATTGATATAAAATGGAAAAAAAACAGCAAATCCTCAGATTTGAGAAGCTGGAACCTGCAAATACTTGACATTTTTGCTTGATTTAACAATTTAATGAATAATTAAAATTGTTGTAAAATATTTTTTTTGGATTGAATAATTATAATAATTATTTCAGCTCTAGTTATAACAATATAAAATGATGAACTTAAGTATCAGTTGTTTTTAAGCCCGATTAAGACCTGTCTTATGAACGAGCAATGTAATGTCAGCAGCACTCCTACATGCATGAATGCCTGAACCTGTCTTTAGCATATATTTCAATATATTGTCATTATACTGTATCCGTCTGTATGGCGGAGTGTGGCGAAACACTCAAAACGGTGCATTTGTTGCTACGGGAGATGCTTTTCATAGTGTTCATTACTGTTGGGTGATGTTCGTGTAGTTTGTTCCTGCCTGATAACATCAGTAGTATCTGTAATTTCACCTCTTCAGTAAATTATAAAATATAAATCCTCAGATAATGTACATAGTACAGTAGCATCATGTACTACTGGGTCTCAAATAAAGACAGAAAACAACATTTTTTACTATGTTCTCACTCGCTGGTTATCTCCAGTTCAAGTCTAGTGTTCACCTGCTGTCTATGAAAGTAAACACCGAGGATATTTATCACATAAGTAAAGCGAGTATACCCTCTGAACTGTTGTAAGGTTTTAAATGTGAAAAAGATGGAGGAGGTGTCACATCCACAGCGAGCAACAGAAGCAGCACATTAGGCAAATTAATAATGTGTTAAAGAAATACAATAATAAAATGAATAATACAAGTATTGGCCAGTACTTCTGGGTAGCATTGGCCATTATTTGCGTAGTAACTGTCAAAATTTTGCACTGTGCATGTGCACTGAGAATGTTTTGACAAGTTTTGCAGAAAAAACCCAAGGGCTTTGAAACCCACAAAACTTCAGCTGCTTATCTCTCTTCCATTTTTGAAAGTGATAGAGAGAGAAAGAGAGATGTCACATCTTAATACGAAAAAAGTGAGATAAAAAGCTCTTATTTAGGAGCTAGGGACCAACAGAAGATGCGATGAAGATCTATTTGTAAACAGTTGAGGGTGTGGTTCGTGCGCTTTTTTCCCTGAAACTGTTTTTAACTACATTAAAACAGAAACACACATTACTTATGAACTAATCCAAATAGAGGGAGTTGAACTTACCTGTTAAACATGAAAGTGAGAAATGAAACCTTATCTAAACCAAAACTTTCACATCCAAAAGAGACCAGAAACAGAGAGAGAGAAACAGAGATGGTTCAAACTTTCCTCTGGGAGAGAGACAACAGAACATTTTCAGAGGGTTCATGTGAAAGCGAGAGGCAAGGGGAGGTGGAGGGTCTGAAACCAGCACATGCAGGGTGGAATCATTTCGGATGATGAAAGGCTGTCCTTCAACCAGGGGACCGAGGTTGTAGCTCCAGTGTTAGAAAGGACCCGGCCTGCTGAATTGTCCGTACATATCAACCCTTCACCTCCATGTGAAGGGGCGGATGTACACAGAAATTGGTGTTTTTCAAAGTTAAAGGATGATTATAGTTTTTGCACATGCCTTATACTACACACATCATTTATATTGCTACCATCTTCCATAACATATCACACTATTGGACTTTTCACTGCATCACTGTCTGAAGGCGACCAGGCCTGCAGTTAAAAACAACAATTGACTCTGAAGCTACTTAGTGTACCTGAAAGAGTTTCATGAATCTAAATAAGTATTGCAAAAGGGCCAGCAGAACTATAAAGTATGTTTGCAGTTAATTGTCCAGTACAGGAAAAAAACTGTAAATTCCCTAGAAGCTCATTTCTCACAAATTACTTCTCAGCCATGTCCTTTGTTTGAGGATGTGTCAGAAAGGACTGTTTATGTGTTCACTGGTTTTCTGGTTGTAATCATGTTTTTGTGCCTCATTCACGTTTGCACTTGTAACCGTCAATCTGTTCTGGAGTCATACTAAGAAATGTCTATAATCCCTTATCCTTGTTTTGAGAAGCCTGAATTTTCCTCTGTAGTTTGATTATTCTCAGGGTACACAGCGGGGTGCTTTGGTGTGAACCAGTGCTGTGTTATTTGAAATTTTTAGATACTATTGCCACTATTGCCACCATCACTATTGTGATACCAGGATATTCAGTTACTTTGGGAAATATAAACATGTTTTTAAACCTCCTTTATTTATTTTTAAAACATGAAATATCTGATCAAATAAGTAAACAAGACTATAAATATTTTGTACTTGACAGTTTTTTCGATTTTCAGTGCTATGGACATTTTTCGGTCTGTACCAAAAAAGTAAAATCCTCATATCAGTTATATGACAGATGAGCTCAATATTGCTCGTCACTCATTTCTGGTCTGATACTACTGCTGAGGATATGGAGAAGCCGAATCCTGTAGATGACAGTGTTCAAATGCAGTCATGTCCACGTAGCCAGAGGGTTAATCCTTAACTGTTAAAAGAACGTAATTGGCTCAAAAGTGATATCTTTCGGGCATGATGAAAATTTCATTAAAACATCACGTCTCAGGATATTGTACAATTATTGACCTGTGTGTATTTGTGTTGTCACAGATAAGTTTGACCAGTTCTGGGCCATGAACAGGAAGCTGATGGAATATCCCACTGAGGAGGGCGGCTTCAGATACATCCCCTTCAGGATATACCAGGTAACACACGTCAAGAAAACTTCAAACAACAGTCTTTTTCCCATCCGCGATGGCCTCGTAACGCCATTGTCAGCAGATTTTGAGTCTCTGGAATCTTGAGAGTAGAGCCGAAATTTGCCTCGTCAGCCCAGTAGATGGAGCCAGATGGCTGTGCAAAAATCCCTCCATGTTGTGTCTGATGTTGCTTTAACAGGGAAATCACCTCCGACCAGACACTGGCACTGATTAGCTAGTTCACTCTACAGGTTGCCAACCATTATTTGGAGTCTCATGCTCTATTCAAAATATGCAGCTGGTAGATAAAAAGTGGTGGAAAGGACTCTAAAAATCCAGGTTATCATTTCTGTTCAGTTTAAGACCCATGATGGCTAACTTTTTGCCGCCCCCTGGCGCTCTCACACTTGCAGACAGTCTGAGTATCAGTTAAAAATAGTCTTGTATTAACTTTCACCTAATATTTAAGTAAAAGATCAATGGAAACATTACTTATATATGTTTGCATGTGAACGCTGCTAGTAAGTTCACGGTCACTCTCAATCAGTCTCTAGATCTTGAAGGGCCTGCTTTGCCTGGATGCTTTTTGGAGGCTATTCATTTGTTCTTGTATGTGACTCTCCCCAGTTTATGTGCAATTCCTCTGAGCCTAGATGAGCCAGTGGGGGAGCCTCAGGGTTCAGTTTCGAGATCAGGAGGCGTAGGCAGACATGTGGCCTCACGTTGGATGTTTCCGCCAAACCTCTACAGCTTTATCCTGACTCAGGTGAAAATTCCCTTTTGGAGACTAAAAAATAAGAGACAATGAATAAGCGGCTGATCCTCGCCTGGAAAACATTAGCACGCCGCGACCCAGACAGTGGGAAAGTGCCACGCTTTGAGTCAAGTGTTGGGGGTTCCTACACAGATCAGGAAGCTCTGGAAGAGTGTGGAGAATTGATTTGACAACTTCCAGGGTTTGGAACAGTTAAGGAATTGCTCAGAATGACAGAAGAAATCAATTTTATATATACGCATTGGCACTGTTAGAAAATAATCTCATGCAACGTTTAACTAAATGTAATTTAAAGTTTATACTTACTGGACACTGAAGAGTCTTGTCCAATCCAGTTCAGGAAATACAGATTTGGAAAACATCTGGATCTTTGCAACAAAAACATGTTGACAGTCTGCTTTGAGTCTAGTGGCTGAATGTGCGTGCATCTAGCCTTGATCTCAAATCACGGTAAACAGAAAGGCCCCTCGCTGTCACCGAGTCCTGTAAAGGAATTAAACTTTTGGGCCTGTCAAGACATGTTAAAAAAATAATTCAAAGAAAATAGAACAGCGAACAGAACAGAAAATAGATGTGGCCTCAAATGACTGTGAAGAATGTCAAGTTATGAAACAGAGAATTGTAGATGTTAACAACAGAAGAGGACTTGAGTGTAATGGTTAGTTGCTAGAGTGAACTTTACTATCAAGCATTTTTCCGTAATATCTGCTGTGACTGCTGGTAATTTCCCACTATGATGATTTATTATTGAATGTGTAAAGTTTTTAATGAGACCTGCTGGTCCCCACATATGGCTGCATTTACAATTTGCACAATAACAAGGGTGGAGTAACAGCTGTCTATCACTGCCGACGCGGACTCTTTGCATGAAATTCAAAAACCTCATAAATGCTTTTGTTTTTACTTTCACATCTTTAGCCTGTAAATAAACCATTTTACACTTCGACAGAAACATTCTTATGTTTAGTAATAAAACATAACTCTTTAAAGTGGCTGACTGAAACATACGGTCCAACCAACACCACCTGCCCTCTCAGACATGCACTTGTTGTAGCCGTAAAACCATGTAAGTTCTGAGGGGTAGAAGAAACCCAGACCATTCTAGTTTTGAGTGTTTTTCATGACTGAATTGAAAGTTTCCATGGTCATTTATGAGCTGGATTGGTTTCATGACAATTGAACCATCAAAGCCTGTTACAACCGCACTGTGTGATTTCCAAACACATTAGAGAAAAGAAGCATAATTCTTGAAATGTTTGCAGTGTTTTGGTGATGATGTGGTTTTCATCTTACAAACTGCTAAGTATTTGCAACCAAAGAAGTCCTGGAAAGTCAATCTGGTCATTATGATCTTAAAAATACCTGTAATGGCAGTTTTCTGTGGCACTTAACAACTGCTTTCACTGTCCAAAAATGCCTTATGAGGGTTCACAGAAGTTTAGGATTTGCGCAAACATTTGCAAAAAAAACTTTAACATGTATGACTCAACATTTTGTTATTTTGTCACATTTGAATAATTTTAGCTTTGGCATCAGTGAAAAGATCACTGAAAAGATTAATTCTATTCTTAGGTCTTACTTTTGTAGTTTTGCCCAGTGTGGGGTTTGTTTACCATCTGTTCGATTGTTTCACTGCTTGTCTTTCTAGTTTTTTGAGGCGTCACCACATAGTCAACGTTTAACTTAGGGAGTACAGTGTTGATATTACTGATGGGAATGATGGGCATAACCAGGGAAAAGTGACCCAGGTTTTAATAATCTGAACCAAAAAACAAAAACAAACAGAAGAACTAAAATCAAGCAAATAACTTTGTTACTTCTGTGTAGCAATTGTGTAGGAACTCGGCAGACCTTATGTTGTTGCTAAGAAGAAAATCCAGTGTTTTGTAAGCCAGAGTTGTTGTGACAAGATCCAACACGATATGACAAAACCCAGTGAAGACACTTGGCGTGCAGAAAAAGAAAGGAGATTGTGTAGAAACAGTGCAGAAATTCTGAAAAGAACAAAGCTGTTTGGTACTCAGAAGTCACTGTGGATGACTTAACAGGAGACTGCCTAATACAGAAGAAAGATCCCCCCTCCCACACACACACACACACACACACACACACACACACACACACACACACACACACAATCCTTCAAAGCCAGATTGTGGTCTTTAGTGTAAATAACGTGCTGTGTTTGATGCAGACAGAATTAATGACAACACTCAGTCCAAATAACAGAGGGCTCATTTCCGTCTGGCCTGCACTCCTTATGGAGACGAAGACACCTCTTGGGCATGGACGACACATTTGTATATTCGTGTGTGTGCGTGTCTGCCTTATTTCCTGAAGGTTAAAAATAGTTTGACTACCTTTCTTGACTTGCCATAAATCTGAGATATTAATTCTTGTTTATATCCTGGTAAGCTCAAATTAGCAACTTTACTTTTTCTTGTTTTCTTTGTTTTTGTTTTTTTCTGTTTAACAGTATTTGTGACATTGTTGATATTGTGTTACATTATTTAGATAAAAGTAATGAATACCCATAAAATCCACATACATGTTTGTATCTATCCACATACAAACTCTGTATGTGGATACGAACAAAAACGTTTTGTTTTTTTTATATTTTGTGAGTATTTTTCGTGACGATCATAGTGTACCTCTCTTCATATGTGCTCCTGTGTATATATTTGCATGTGTACATATACAGTACGTATTTCTTAAAAGCTTCTGTTACATGTTGGCCGTTCGGTGTATCTATCTTTGTCATTTCAGTTGCTTCCACTTCAGCCCTTTCCTTGTGTGTTATTGTGTGTGTTTGCGAATTGGCCAGCCGCGCCCTTGGATCCGGCCAGCGGTGGGGCTTGTTTGGCTGCTAGTGCATCTCTCTGCTCCAGGAGTGACACCACTCCGTGATTCAAAGACTCAGAGGGAGCCAACCGTCTCGCTGTGGGGAAAGTGAAAATTGCTATCCTTCCTTTAAAGATCTCTTACATTGTTGCTCTACAGGTACACCTCTCTGCTCCCTCACTGTGACTCACTGCTTACTCACAGGCCGCCAATGCAAGCAGTCCACCTCCACCTTTGTGTTATGGTGCTGTAGAGGCAGCCTGCTACGAAGAATGCAGGGTTATTGCCCCTCAGATACTTTGTACTGGCTGACTGAGATGAGGGGGAGGTGGTGACTACACAGAAAATTACAAATCATGGGAATGCTGGAAACAGTTGTGCGTAATCATGCCACAGGCAACAGGTGATGTGCCTGTTGTGCTGGGGAGGAATGTGTTTCCACATTTACAGTAATGCTTTCTAGTAGAAATGTGGCTAACAGTCTTTAGATTTTTTATGGTGTGGTGTTGGCAAAAATAGTTGATCTGTAAATCATTATGCAGCATGAGATGAAAGTTTAATTCGATAATAAATATCATGCCTGCGGTTTGTTTGGGTATTGCATTAAAGACTAAGCTCACCCAAGGTACGAAAAAACATATTTTCTATCTTAACTCCAGTGGTTTCTATTCATGCAGGTAGTTCCGGTTTTATTTGTCCGGTCTTGAGGTCTATGCCTCTACCCATATATAGTATATTGGAGGTGAATGGAGGATTGTTTGTGGTGCTCACGGCGTTAAAAATTCCATTGAAGAAAAATCAAGAGCAAAAGAGTCGATGTCCTCATTACCTTGGATAATCCGCTGAATACGTTGTCAACACATTTCATAGAAGCTAAAGTTTTCTTTTGTAAAAAGTACCATTGAGTATTGAGGTGGCGGCAGAAATCTCAAAACCTGGGGAGATAAAACCAAAACTATCTCTATGGCTAAATACCACTGCAAGTAAATTAATAAGAAAATCCTAAAACCATTAAATATGTGCAATGCATTGAAAGCAAACTGTTGTTGCAGTTGCAAAATTCGCTCCAGCTGCTTTACAACACTTTAACTAGAACATCCTCATGGAGTTGACTGTGCCAGTCACTGACTTTCCAAGCACTGAGCAAGGATGCTTTTTGGTTTTAGGGAGGCTAGACAAATAAAGTAGTTAGCAATGCTTCTGTTTATCAAGTTTAGAAGAACAGGTGAATACAAATCCTTGTGCTAACCCAATGGGGCTGAGAAATTCTGATCAGCACTAAAATATGGAGATGTCTGAATGGTGAAGAACAACAGGTTAAGCTAGCATAACACTTAAGCAATAAATAATTGAGAATCCAATTCAGTGTCCCTTGATGGAGTTTCTCCTCCAGGTGTGCATTTCAAGTTCTGAGAAAATGAAGACTGCTAAAAATGAGGTTGGAATTTTAATTCACGAATGGATGGACTCAGAGTTCAGTGGAAATGCTTTTTCTCACTCCTCTAGCGGAAACTCATGTTGACTGACGGTGCTGTACACCCTGCCCATTGTTTTGCCATCAATTAGGTGGATTGAATCCCGTCCATCAATTAGGGGACGTCTTGAGTTCCGCTGCTCTTTTCACTCAGAGAGAGCGAGTCGTCTCTTTTCACCAGAACCCTAATAACACCTTGCTCTCTTTGTGTCGCCATGTGCCGCTGTGCCAGCTAAGGTGTCACGCCAGCTGAAAAGAAAGTGTCTTCATCCAAGCAGTATCACGCTTCTCTCCCTAGAGATCAATAGCCCGTTCTTTGTATTGCGGCTCAATTATTCAAGACTTGCTATTTAAAAATGCAAAAAAGTAGCTGTCACTTAGCGCACTCTCTCTGCTCTGGCTACCGGTGATGATCCCGCACGAAACACTGTGCTGCCCGTCGGTGACTCAGTCTTTCTGTGTAACCTGAGCACTGGCTACACACCTCTACTGCCACCTTCCTCTTGCTTATTCGCGCCTGGCTCTGTGGTGTGTAGTTACCACTCGGTTACTCGATCCCTGTGCTCGCTGGTTTCCTTTTCACAGCCTCGTGATTAGGCCCTATTTTGTGTCAGTCTCTCCGTTTGACACCGTGCCACAGTTTCTCTCATTGTCCTGTGCTGCTCAGTGGGTAGAGCAAGGCATTACTTGTTTTCAGGGTTTGAATCCCACTGAGCTGATACTAATCACTATTGATCACCAGGGTTGGGCGATAATTCAATACTGTCTTTTTCTTTTTCGGCTACTAGTGGAATCAAATGGTAATAATATGATTACATCAAGTCATTAATTTACAAAATTTACAAATCTCTTTTGTCCAGTTAATGATTCAAAGAAAATTGTAATTAAGAATAACAGACTTCATTATTGAAGTATTGTTTTCCATGTGTGAATATTCTGGTCATTGTGTTGAACGTCAGTTTGATTATTTTATGTGTGATGTTTTTTGTTTATTTGCCATGTTGTGATATACAATGATAGTGCGAATAATGTTATCAGGACTAGAAATAATGCTTTTTTTTCCAGTACTGATTAATCTCACGTTAATTATCTGAGTAATTTCATAGCGTACAAAATGTCAGAAAATTACTCCTTAGCAAGTTCCTGGTCTAGCAAGTCTTTGAATTTTCCAGTGTATCTGAACAATAGTTAAAAAACCCAAATGGATTCAGTTTATGATGACATCAGGTAGAGAAATGTTGCAAATCCTCAATGTTTGTACTTTTTGTTTGATAAATTATTTAAACAATTAATCAATCATTTCATTTTTAAAATTTTTTAGATTAATTCTTTCAGTACCAAATGTTATTAATACTATATTAATACTGATATTGAGTTCAACCATATTGCCCAGCCCTAGTCATGACCCAATATGTGTGGCAAAATAAGCATCAAAGTTTTTACCCCAGTCAAACACTACTGCTATTGATTCCATTAATTAATACATTTTCAGTCAAAGAAACATTGACTAATTGCTAATTAGTAAAATTAGCTGGGGTAGCATTGAAAATGTGCAAGCTCTTGAGACAGTCTGGCACATATCAGAGACCTACTGTAGTAGGGTGCTTGATCGACCAAATAGCATATTTGCCATCACCACCTGACAGCAATTAATGGAAGATGTCCAGTGCCCGGCGCCTTCTCTCCTGCCCGGAGGACATGGGTCACTCGGTAACCGGAACCACTGAATTTTTAATTCGGCACTGAAGTGATAGCGAGACTTTTGACATTTATAAGGAACATACCCACTGACATACCAGAAGAACTGGATTTATAGGAGGTTAGAGCACAACATAAAGCATTTCAAACAGATAAATCTAAGCAGTTTGGTAGATATTACTCGTGCCATCCACATTTTGTAAAGTTTACTCCAGTAGGAATGTAAGCCCCGACCCTAATATACTGGAGTAAACTGTCAAACTGAGTTTTACACCCAGTCTAAACAGAAGGCGTAGGGTGAGCAGCACATTACCAGAGCAGCAGCAGCAGCGGCAGCAGATCCGTTGCTCCATCTGTGTCTACGCAGGAGGCGTTCATGCACAGTATTGAGTTGTAGGTCTCCCGCGTTTTGGAAGCGCCAATACACGATCACTGTAGTTACGTGTATAAAACGCAGGAAAATTAACCAGGAGTATCAAATACATTTCGGGCCGTTCCATCGTTGTTAACTTTCAGGACATAAGGCAGACACGCACGAATATACAAATGTGTCGTCCATGGCCATGAGGTGTCTTCGTCTCCATAAGGAGTGCAGGCCAGACGGAAATGAGCCCTCTGTTATTTGGACTGAGTGTTGTCATTAATTCTGTCTGCATCAAACACAGCACATGTTATTTACACCAAGGAGGACTAAAAAAACGCGGTGCCAAAATGCAGCATATTTTTAGCCGTGTCATACCCGCAGCTGGGTATAAAGTTAACTTGTTCGGTTCCACTGGTCAAGTTCGAAGCCGCCTCCCAACAGGAGGTTGGATCAACGGCGCAGGGTTGCACTAGGTGTTGTTGAGATTTTAGATAGCAATGCCTACAGAGCACTCTTCCAGTTTCATTATTTTAACAGCTTGAGCCTCAGTATCAAATGGTCCACTAACCTGAAGCTTATTGTTCATAACATAGAAAATAATAGGATCCAATCTCAAAACGGGTTCTCGTTAATTCAATCAAGGACTTAAATTACTCATGTTAACTGTTTGAGTATCATCACTATTTGCAACAGCTCAATAAAAGCTTTAGTTTTTTGATTTGACCGGACCTTTCAAAATAGTGACCAAGTATCTCAAATCAAGACAGTTCAATTCTGTTTATATAACTCAAAATCGTAAATCATAAATTCGCCTCAAAGGGCATAGCCATCTGTACATAATGCGAGACCCTCTGTCCTCAGTCCCTTGAGTCAGCCCGTTACCAGCTCTGGACATAGTTTACTTGATTTTTTTTTTTTTTTTTTTTCCCTGGTCTCTGCTGGTAATTTCCCACCATGTTTCCCACACCTCTCACACATGGAATGTTGTGGCTGCAGAGTCGATCACTACAGACCAGTCATGAGGATGCTTGCTGCATACGTCACATTTGTTTAGCTGTCCCATCATGACCGGGGAAATTTAGATTTTGTTCAGCGTTTGGTGGTTGCTCTTCGCCAGATTGATTTGCATTGCGGTCGGCAGTATGATAGGATCTTAGATCACTGACTTGATATGTAACTGATAGTGAGGAGGTGACATCTGGAGGCTACATCGGTGTGTCAACATGCCTCTGACTGTGGAATGAGCATATAGGGTTTGGGTAAAACGAAATGAAAGGAAAGATGGAAGGGATTTTTTTTTTTTTTTTTTTCAAAAAAGGGTGATACAGAAGAGCGGATATGATTAATCTCTGTACTGCATTTCCCCAACAAGACTGTAGAGGTAGTTGAATTTGTTGCCAGCTTATCTTGTTTTTCCCCAAAAGATGTGGTATATTGTGTGTTGTGACTAAATGTTTTGTTTTTTTGGTTTCTAATCAAGTTTTTTAGTGTGACTGAAACTTATGGAAAGGCAGGATGGCATACTGATTCGGAAAACCCTTGGCCAAGTGTCGCAGAACAGAACTCTTGAGGATCACCGTCTCCGTGACCTCCAACCTCTCTGTGGAGCAATGAAAGAGAAAAGGGGGTTTCTTTTTCAGGGAACAATGCAGAATGTCACATCTAATATTATGATTTACTCCACTATTGTCTCCATCTGAGAACCTCTAGGAGAGATAGAGGAATTGTAAGTCTTTTCTGCCAAGTACATACTAATGCAGAAGTTAATGACTTGCAGACTGATCGTGATCAGTAAAACATGTGAGTGTCCCTTTATAACATCTGTTGAAATGTTACAGATTGCTAAATATCACATTCTTAGCAGTCAGGCTCATCAAAGAACCGCATTCCCAGCTCAGGTCAACACACTGGTCATTCACAGCATTCATGTTCAACCTGATGTGGATTCTTGCTTTGTCCTAACCCCATAAACTCAATTGGTCTGCTTTTTTCAGCATTTACTTGAACTGATGTCATGTCTGATCAGCATTTTTGTTTTTTGGCTGCACTGTTACATCGGATGGAAATTTCAGGGAGTTTTTATCCACTTATTGATGTAAATCAGCCTAAAGCATTTGGTTTCTTTGAAAATTTTGAAATCTTGTCTTTGTTGTCTGGGTTCAAACAAAGCTTGGCTGTGTAAAATCTGTTTGCAGGGATGGACCCTTTCTATCACTACTAATTGAACAGTGTAGTTTGCTGCGTCAATATTGTCCTCATCAGAAAAACATCAGTGTTGGTTGTTTGTACACACACTTGCTGTGGTCCATGTTAATGTTTTCCTGACAAGTGATCTCTCATGGCCATAGCTTGACTTTGCCCAAAACCTGTTAGGGTGGAGTTCTGGTTGAATGGATGGGCATACAAAATGTTTGGCTTTAAAATTAGACAATGCTGAATGTGCCATGCCTCCTGTCAACAGTCTACTTTTTTTTTTTTTTTTTTTTTTTTTTTTTTCAAATAACCAGGTTCTCTCTCTCTCTCTCTCTCTCTCTCTCTCTCTCTCTCTCTCTCTCTCTCTCTCTTTCTCTCTTACCTTAACCAAGTAGTTTTAGTTACCTTAACTAAACCTTAAAATATCTGTATATATGAAAATGCTCATTTTTTTCAAGGGTCATATGTGTTTTGGAAGACATAGAAAAAAGTCATCCTGAACTCTAAGTCTGAACTCCATAAATATTTTTTTAAAAATTGTCTGTTTTTCCTTCCCAATTCTTTTGTTTCCTTCATCATAAAGCAATGCAGATTGGCACTGGTACTGACTGGGATTTGCTGACATCATCATGCCATTTGGGGCTGGCAGTGTACAAAGCTTCTTAAATCAGCTCTTTTCCACCTAACTCACATATTTCAAGTACAAAGAGTCTTTGCATTGTAACAATTCTTTAAAAGTATAACCAGTAATTTGTTCGATACACTTCCCCCTGCTTTACTACACAGTGGATGCAGAATGTTTGTATATATGTTTGCTGTGTTTGCTAATTCGCCGTGCTCTAATACATTACAGACGATGAGCGACAGGCCATTCATCCAGAAATTGTTTCGCCCCGTTTCACCTGAAGGCAGCACGCACACACTTGGCAACTTGCTGAAGGAAATGTACCCAGCCGCTATACCAAGCGACGGTAAGTCTGTAGACGACAACAACGACCACAGACAATAATAATAATATTAATGTCGTCAAGAATAAAAAGCAAATATCACTTAAAGCCTCGATCATGTCATACATGTTAGATTTTTGGCTGCTTTATCAAATATGGGTCCTATCGTCTTCCAGAAGTGAGAGAAGCAGGAAGCACCACCTCCTTCCTTAGGTTTACTTTATTTACACAGCCACACAACGCATGTCAGAGATCCACTGTCTCAGATAATACACCCAGTGGAGAGGCTAGATGAGGGGAAAATAGTGGCAGTTGCCAGAACAAGTGAACAAAGATGTGGGAGGAGGAGAGGAAATGGTGGGCAGATAGAGAGTGAAAAGAAATGAGGAGGAAAAGAGAATAAGAACAAACAGCAGATGTGGTGTAAAGTCAGAGTGATCCAATAGGAAGAGGAAATCAGTGGTGAAATCTCAACAGGTAGATGGAGAATGCATAGTTGCTCCAATAATAACTGAGATAGTTTACAAGGCCAAGTCCACTTCAAGTCAAAAACCAGAACCACTATCATGTCTCATTCATACTCAGCAGTTGCTTGTTGCTTGTAGCTCCAAATATAAAACAGATTTTAGGAGTTTAAGGATGAACAGAGGTCTTTGTACTTGAGTATCTATGTCCAGGTTTTTTAAGATATCTGTCTCTGAGATGTCTGTTTGCACAACACAATGGGTTTTTATTTTCTATCTTGAATTCTTTTATTTTATTTATTCGTACTTTCACAAACAGCATAAAAACTGCAACAACAAGCTTGTTACCAGAAGCTTTAGGCTTATATTTAGGCTTATACAGCTGACCTCGCGTTAAATAAAAACAATATCTAGAACATGAATTGATTAAAAGGAAATACTCATACATGCAAACAAAATAAACAACTGTAAGACTAGTATTATCAGTGTCTAGTATTAAATGCTCCATTCCTAAGTAAAACATCTAACTAATCAATGCAAAGTAATCATTTTATTCCATACACAGGTGCACTTAAATAGACTGTTATGCTGTGGATGAAAAAGCAAAATTTGATCAGTTGGATAAATTATCTTTATCAGGTCAGACAGCAAGAACAGAAGATGAACAGACAGAAATGGATCATAAAAAAACATTTTAAATTATGCAAAATATCCCATATTAATGCGCAGCAGAAAACAACCCACAAGTCTTAAAATCCTAAAACCCAGAAGGTAAAACTGTTAGTATCAGTTTGATGTCAATATCAGCAAACTCCAAAATATTGGTGGATTGATGTATATACTATATATTATCCATGTCAGTCTATAACTAAACTTTAGGCCAAAGCTTTTAATGCCTGTATGGACAGTAGAATTGCCGAAGCCCTGCGTGCACTCGTGACATATAGTTTAGTTGCTGCCGTGGCATACTTGTGGCGATAATGGAAGAAGAGATGAGAGGAGAGAGAGAGAGAGAGAGAGAGAGCGGCAGTCTAAACAGGCAGTGTCTGCAGAGGAGGAGAGAGGAAGTAGATAAGGAGACAATAGTGTGTTAGGACTGAGGACCCGCAGGAGACTCACCTGCACCGAGGAGACAGAGCCATTAACACCCCCCTCCTCTGTCTGCCTGCCTAACTGTCTGTCCAACATTCACTCTCATTTGTTCAGCAGTGATGGTGACTGTTTAGCTGTCACACTCACTTTCATATAACCCATTGGTTCCTTTTGGAAAAAAAAATCTCAAAGCTCTTAACTGAATTTTAAGTCATACAAAACATCACAAGTCTTTAGATCAATTCAGAGCAGGGTAACCCAGTAAGTGTTAGTAAGTGTTAATGGTGTCGTGTCGCTGCTGAATAAAAGTCACAATCAGAAAGCAACATATTTAAAGCTTTATAGCCAGTTTCGGCTCATTGTTAAGCTGTCTGGCCCAGAGCTTTCTCTGTTTTGGTTCACTCTCACCACTCTCATGTGGTTTTTTTTAAGTGAAAGCTCAAAAAACTAGAGATGCCCTGAACCAATCTTAAGGGTCGGTATCTTGGGAAATCCGACCATATTTTAATGGATCTGTATCAGTCTAAATAATGCCTGTCAAAATCTGATACTTTCACTAAAGAGCCAGATATGTCCCTCGGGTGTTGGTAGAGACCAAAATCAGAGCTAAAGAGAGTGAGTAGCAGGTCGACAGAAACATGACTCCAAATGAATAATAAAGTGAATAAGCAAATGTTTGCTGACATTTTTGCCATATTGACTAAAAGGGGATGATATGTCAGTGTTTTGTTCAGTTTGTTTTTACTGTTCCTAAGTGGGCGAAAAAAATCAGCTTATTCAGATTGAAATGATTGCGTGATTATTGATCATCAATATGACCACCAAGTAGTGGAGGGTTCCCGTAAGTGGTTCCAGGTGGATATAATATTTGTATACTCTGAGTTCCATGATTCACAAATCTTGTCTCTCCTGTTTTATTAGTATGTGCAGAACATCAAGGTAGCAGACTCACCAGTAGCAGACTACATCAACTGTGACTACTGAAAATGTTAATGCAAGTTATTTGCCAAAGAACCAAAAATGCCTAACGTGATCTCTGCAAGCTGGGAGCAAGGCCAACAGAGGGATGAGAAATTGCTGTTGTCTTGATGTTTATATGGAAGGTTTTTAGTAAAAAGAACTTTCCTCTACCAGGAAATGTCTGACTCTCTCTGTTGTAGAAGTCTGTCATGGTTGCACACCCTGTATTTGGTGTATGTCAAACCTTCCAAGTACATCTCTTTGTTTTTGACATTTTTTTAACAATAACAGCTGCCAAGTACTAAGATGTCATGAAGGATTCTTTTTACTTACAAATTGATGGTTTTCTGACACTAATTCATCCCCAGTTGTTGCTAAATCATCTAATTTCCATTGTACTTTTTGGCAAATGCTAAGGCCTCCTTAAAATTTGCGTGGCTGTTACGTGGAGACAGAGATATCCTCTTACTGTCTCTTCCTCTTTTCCTGTTCCTTTCTGTCTCTATAGTTTCCCTGATCTAAGACTATTTTTTTCCTCTTTGATCCTCTGTCTGTCTCTCAGGTGTAGTCTTCAACATCTTCCCTGTCTGCCGTAGACGTCTTTCATGTCTTTGACATTAAGTCTCTGCTTTTTTTTTGCTCTCCTCCCTCCCAGAGGAGTCTGCCAGCCTGCCTGGCTGATCAAGGTGAAAGTGGTCCTTTTGTCTCTTGTCGTTTGTTTGCTTTCCCCCTCTTCCTCGGCTGGTAGATGAGTCGGGTGATAGCCAGGGATTATGGCGGCGTGTTTGGATTAGAGAGACCGGGACGTGTGTTCAGGGACTGGGCGGGGCAGTGGAGGTTGGAGGGGTTTGCTGGTAGTATTGTTCAAGAGTTCAGAGGACTTTTTTCTTTTCTGTCAGGACCCTAACATATAACAAAAAAAAATCTGGGGTGCTCCACTTCTCTGATCTTTCAAACATCAAATAACAGGATTTTTCAAACAGTCTCCCCCTCTGTTATGTCTGAGAGAGGATTGGTGTTGACCCCTGTAGGACCAAGAAACGGGTTGCAGCAAACAAATGGGGGTGTCTCGAGTAAAGAAGAAAAAAGAGGGGGATTCCCAAATCATTCTCAAGCAATTGCCAAAAATTCAATGTTTCCGTGAGGCTGATGTTCCCCCATGCTGCGAGAAGCAAACTCAAAACAACATGTTACTGTAACCAGCGGTCATCATTGATGACTGTTGGTGCTGTCCGGTGGTTTTTTTTTTTTTGAACCAGGTGTATGAATGAGCAAGGTTTTGGCAGGAATATGGCTTAGGCTTGCTGCAGCTTTGACAGTCTAAAGCGTGATGCTGCCCACACATAACATACATGTATTGACAGACAATTCTCATAAGGAAAGCTTTTTTTTCTTAAGATTTATCAGCGCTGAGCCCATTTATGAAAAATACCCACATTGATTATTGTCTGTGAATAATCAGAGGAAACCCCCCCCACACACACACACACACACACACACACAGACACAAGCCCACCTCAACTCCTCCCTCCCCTTTGAGTGAAAAAATCCACGCAACAATACTTTGAGCACCCCACCCCCCCCACCCCCCCACCCGTCTCATGCACATCTGTGGTACAGCCCACTCACTATTGGCAGGCTTCCTCTTGCAGGCTTCATCAGGAGCCAATACAGCTTGTGCTCATCAAACGGGTCGACTCACTTCAGAGGATAAAGGGGGATGTGTAGGTTTCAGTGGCTGTTTTGATACAGCAGATAGCGGGTTTTGGTTCATGTGCGGGGGCGTGTGAGATGTGTACCAAACAGGGGAATTCAGAATGGCTCAAAAGCATTCTCTATGACTCGCTCTATTGTTGATTAAAATGTGGTCAGCTGAGATCTCTTGCTTTCTAATTCTGTCCGTACAGCTTTACTGTAAAAAGGCTGCAAACGTTTTCAGAATTCAGGGAGACGTTTGGACAGAGATTTCAACTTTCTTGTACACTTAAAAATCAGTAGAACATTTGGAAAACATGTTGATATTCTCACTAACAGCATGTGTTATGATCAGTGACATTAATATTATTATTCTTGAAGAATTGGTATTCTTTAAAATATCTTACTAGTCATTTGTCTAGTCAGTTTTACTAATATAGTCCAAAATCAAGTTTGTCTCAGAGGACTTTATGCTGTTTACTTAATGCAACACCCTCTATCCTAAAACCCATGGTTCAGCTTATAAAAAATAGCTGGGTAGGGCTGGGTATGGAACATTTTGGTACCTACTAAAATGTATCCATAGAACCCAGTATCACAAACTGCGTAATTGCCAAAGCTGGAATCGATTGTCTTTTCAGATTCTTAATCTTGTTTACTTATTCTTTGATCAAATAGATAGTTTGAATCAAGAAATTGCCAATTTTTGATATTTTGATATATTGTGTTTAGACAACAGCTAACATGTAAGAACTTTTTCTTGTTTTGTCAAAGATTATGTAGAAAACAGTGCTGAAACTCAGTATCATATTGCACGAGTAAAAAAAACTTATAACAATACCCAGTCCTTGTGCCAGGACAGAAGTAACAATAGTAGAATTATAAAATAAAGAAACAGAGTCAAACAACAATCAGTTGCTTGAACCTATGGACAAAAGTTGTGATTGCCAGACAGAGACGCTGATCCAGATGTTGGTTGGTCAACCTCCTGCTGTATGATGTATGGTTGTAGCAATTAATTCAACTGTCAACGTGGTTTTGGTACACGCTCTGTGTGACCCCTGAACTCTGATGTGTGATTACACCACAAATGTCAAATCTCTTGTGATCGCCAGCAGTAAACCGAGGCATACAGTTTGTCCATATTTATTTCTGATTGAGTAATATTCTTACAACTACATTAATACTAGTTGCAGAAATTGTGTACCAGAGAAAACTATACACATTCTGTATCTGCAATTTATAAGCTGATAGCAAATTCTCTGGTCTAACGTTAATGTGTGGACAATCTCCCCATTAGTTAACATCACCATGACAACAATGTCAATGTAAAAGCACATTCATATGGGGACAGGATCGCTGTGAATAATCTCCAGCTACACTGTATATTCAACATCACTAACAATTTATTGCTCAGTAGAAAATGTATTTCAAAATAGGAAACGTTATACTTCACAACAATGTATTCATAACACAAGGTATGGGCTGGGTCCGGATTGACTTGCTGTCAATAAAGAATAGCCTGCAATTACGAGTACTTTAATTTGTGAAACAATTTATTTACTTCTACATCTACAGTTGGTATTTTTATCTTGAGAGCGTCGGTTCTCATGGAGAAGTGTTTCCCATGGAGTTTTTTTCATAGTGTTCCGTACCATTTTGTGTAATATCTGTGGAAAGAGAAGTTTCTGTGTGGATTGTTGTGGGCCGCTTTGTACAGGATTTGGACTACTTCTCTTCATCCTCAACATCATTCAAATATGAAAGTCCGAATGCAGTTTCAACCAGTAGTAACCCTGGTGTGGTGGACGCGTTCCAAATGTCAATGAATGCAAAATGTGAGCTGCAAAATGTTGCTGAGATATACCTTTTTGTCTCACAATGACAAAGAATACTACATTGAAACTGCTGGCTTTTTTTTTTTTTTCCATTGCCAGTCAACTGGTACTGGAAAGATAAGAGGATGTATTGATTGGAATGATTGACAAATCATCATACTAACCATCATTTATTTCTCATTAACAAATAATTGCTGATTCTAGCTTCTCAAATTTGCTGCTCTTTATTGTTTTATATAATTGTAGATTGTAGGACTGTTGGTTGGACAAAACCAGCAATTTGAAGACGTTACCTTGGGCTCTGGGAAATTGTAATGGACATTTTCCCCTGTTTTGACAGTTTATAGATTAAATGACTAGTTGATTTATTGAAAGACTTGCCTACCACTCAGTCATTCAGTAGGAAGCCAGTTGTTATTTTTGTCCACTAGACAGTTGACAGTTAATTCAGTCAGCCAATATAACCAGTCAGTCAGTCAGTCAGTCTGGCCAGATGCAATTCATGCAGTCAGACTGTGTGTTTGGCTGTGAGTATAGCATTGCATTGTGGTCTTCCTAAATAGTGGTTGGCTTTGCTCGACTGACAAGACATGTCGTCTTGGCCTTCAGTCGTGCACCACTCAACCACAGGCTGTGTGTATCTGTGTGTGTGCGCACATGTATCAGCGGATAATTTAGTCCAGTTTTATAGCGTTACTGTTGCTTTACAAAGCAAACCAGTTATTAATAACTTACTTGTGTTTGAGAGGAAGAGCATTAAATATACTGTATGTACAGTAAACCTAACATTTTGAAACCACTGGTTCTCCATCTGGTCTCATCAGCTGGTGCCGTCATGAAATCGTCCTAAAC
Source organism: Xiphias gladius (assembly GCF_016859285.1). Lineage (NCBI taxonomy): Eukaryota > Metazoa > Chordata > Actinopteri > Istiophoriformes > Xiphiidae > Xiphias > Xiphias gladius. The sequence continues at coordinate 27,506,506 of NC_053421.1, read as the reverse complement.
ATCAAAATTTGTCTTTTGAAGCGCATAAAAGCTTTGGTGAGATTTCTTTCAGCCTTTTTCCCTGGCAGGTCAAAGGTCAGAGGTACATGGTATTTAGGTATCGGACAGAGTGTTGTGGTTTTCAAAAAAGCCCTAAGCATCATTGGTTTCTTTTTTTCTTATCATGTATTCTCATGATTAAGGTTTTGCCAGACCTTTTGAGTCTGATAGTCTTGAAAAACCAACATCCCTAAGTAATGGAACATGTCAGTAGCAGAGATCACAACTGAGCATTTGCAGTAGGCTACTTTAACAAAGGTTATAAGAAGAGTCAGCAATGTAGTCAAATAGGGATAGCGACAGAACACAAGAGTCACAATATAACATAATTATAGCTGATTGTCAAATGACAACTTTAAAAACAAAATCAAGGATTTATGGCTTGAAACTGTAGACTGATTATTTAATATACGCCAGTCATTTGATCCCTGTAAACTTTACAATGGAAATATTTACTTTAAGCTGATAAACACTCACACTTATCTGTTGGCTTCAAATGCAGTTGTTACTGCCGTTAATGGTCAGTACTGTAGGGCTCTAACAAGTCACAAAACTGAATTAGTCAAATTGGGAAAACACCTCTGTAAATCACTACTCCTTTATAACATGCCTCAGTATTTTCTTCTTTCACATGACACATCTGCTGACAGTTGTTGTACCTGCACATTTCTGCAGTCACAGGGGGAATTGAACCCTCCACCTTTACTGTAATCACAGTTTTTTTTTCCTGTAAAGTAAGAGGTTACTCTCCTTCTTTTTTTAAATGTCAAGCTGAAGGCTGACAAGTGATTTGCTACTTGGAGGCTTTTTTCTCTCTTAAATACTCTTCGAGCATTTTATGCCTTTGTTAGACAGCTGACAGCAGTGACATGAAAAGAAATGAGGGGAGAGAGAAATGACTTGCAGCAAAGATCCCCGACCCGATGTGAAACAGGAACGCTGCAGCTCATGGTCGACACCTCAACCCCAGGACTTATGGGCGCCCCCACAGTTTGGAGTTTTATTGAATTAAACAGTTTTTGCTGGACAACATAGTCTGGTTAACATATAGTCATTAATTACTATATGAGTTTTTTTGTATTCATGTCGCTCCTATTCTAGCTCTCCAGCTGGTTATTAGCAACGTCCATCAAAACATATTGTTTAAAACCTGACTAGATGTTACGAAAATTATAGAGAATATAATTCATCGTCCACCAGGGTGGAATATTGTCTCTAGCCTACCAAGACACGTGATGGCAATTTTAAGTATTGGCCTTATTGCTCATTAAGTCACAACAGCAATCTGACTGGGTCAACTCAACACAAGTCTGAATTCAGTGACGTCAGATGAAATTAAAGGCTACAACACCACAAGGTTAGAAAATAAATGCATGTTGTGTTTGCCTTATTAAGAGCACTGTATTACTTAATCATTACTGTAGGTATTCTATGTGTATTATAGGGATAATGAAAACCTGTTTAAGAAACCATAAAAGACTGAGTGGCCCAATTTTAAGTCTGAGATTATAAAATAAGCAGCAGGATTCTAAAGCTAATAATTGACGCGACTGATAAGGGAATTTAAGAGTGGATATGCCTGGAGAAGAGTGGGTGGATCTCCCTTGCACTCACAGTGGTCATTAATTAAGGGGGTAGTCCAGCGATCTAGTATTGCGCTCTGTGTTTGTATTCTTGGCAGGAGGTCATGCATGTTTCCAGTTGGTGGTGGCATTCGCTACGGTTGTCCCTTGTCCCGGATCCTGTTTGTGATTTTCATGGACAGGATCTCAAGGCGCAGCCACGGGAAGGAGTATGTCTGGTTTGGGGATCTCAGAATTATATTGCTACTTTTTGCAGATGATATGATTCTGATGGCATCATCAGACCATGATCTCCAGCAGGCACTGGGACAGTTTGCAGGTGATTTTTAAGCGGCTGGGGTGAGAGTCACCACTTTCACATCAGAGGCCATGGTTCTCCCCCAGAAAAGGGTGGATTCCTCCCTTCAGGATGGGAACGAGTTACTGTCTCAAGTGGAGGAGTTTAAGTATCTCGGAGTCTTGTTCACAAGTGAGGGTAAAATGGAGTGCAAGTTTGACAGGCAGACTGGTCTGGCGTCAGCAGTAAAACAGGCATTGTACTGGACCATTGTGATGAAGAGCGAGCTGAGCCGGAAGGCAAAGCTTTCGATTTAGCAGTTGATGTAAATTCTAGCCCCACTTATGGTCATGAGCTCTGGGTAGTGAACAAATGAATGATATCGCAAATACAAGCAGCCAAAAAGGGGTTTCCTCTGTAAGGTGGCTGGGCTAGCCCTTATAGGTTAGGTGGTCGGACACCGAGATGGAGTAAGGAGTAGAACCGCTGCTCCCCCACATCAAAAGGAGCCACTTGAGGTGGCTTGGGCATCTGATCAGGATGCCTCCGAGGCGTCTTCCATTGGTGGTTTTATGGGCACATCCAACTGGTAGGAGGCCTCTAGGTAGACCCAGAACACACTGGAGAGACTACATATCTCATCTGGCCAGGGAATGCCTTGGAGTCCCCCAAGAGGAACTGGAAAGCGTTGCTGGGGAGAGGGACGTCTCGATTACATTGCTTAAACTGCTGCCACCGTGACCTGACTCTGGATAAGCGGTATAAAGAGATGGATGGAAGGTCTGGGTCAAGCTGGAAAAACTGCTGGATCCTACACTTTATGTCTTTTGTGAGAATACTGTAAGACCGTCCCTGCCCGGTAAATACCCGTGTCTTTAAAACGCCACACCTTCACATGGTAACATAGACTTTGTGATAAAGTTTATGTTATGTTATGTCTCCACGCCCAGACAGAAGTTAACCCTTATGAAATTGACTGTTCAACTGTTTTCTTTGTCTTTTCTGAGATTGAGTAGTGCTCTTCATGACAAGCAAACTGAGCTTGATGAGCGAAATTGTTGAAAAAAAGTACAGTACTACAGTTCTAGCAGGTCACTTGTTAGAGTGTAAAATGCTGATTGTACTTTGAAATTAAAGACTTACTGAAAAAAATCTTGCTATCGCACTTACCGGAGTTGTCTTTTGTTGTCCTCAAGACACGTCAGAAATGTCAGAATTAAGTGGATCACCTCCTTTAGCTACTGGCTTACAAAGTGGTTTAATGGTAGGTATTTTTTTCCTCAGCTGCCAGTAATAGTAGTGCAAAGAATGTGAGTATGTGAATGGATTGAAAGTTTGAAAGTTCACTCTTTAACATTACTGGAAATAGTAAGAGCAGCTCTGTTTCCTTCTAAGATAGCACAAAAAACCGCCTGTCTGCCATGGTTTTGTGGAAAAAAACAACTGTGTGGTTTAACAAGCCTCATCTGTTCTGATGTCGCAGCTGTTAACAACGTGTTTATTGCAGGAATTCACACTGAGGATTATGACCAAAATACGATAAACCATGCAGTTACAACCGAGACTGGCTTATCTGTCATTCAGTTTTTTGAGCGTGAGTGATGGTATGAGCATTAGAGGTGCAGGTGGCTAATGCGATGATCTACGGTAATATGTATTTGAGAGGGTTGTGTGTGTGTGTGTGTGTGTGTGTGTGTGTGTGTGTGTGTGTGTGTGTGTGTGTGTGTGTGTGTGTGTGTGTGTCTGAGAGAGTGTGTGAGTGTTTGGGGGCGTAGCCCATTGTGAATTTCCCCTATTTCTCATAATGAGATTGTGACAACACACCTACTCCGCCCACCTTTGCCTGCCTGTTACCAGGCAAGACCGGGGCTAAAAGTTAGAGATGGGTATGAAACACACACCCAAAAATGTGTGTGCGTGTGCGCATGCATGTGCGTGTGCGTGCGTGTGTGTGTGTGAGAGAGAACCAGAGAAAGTGTGTTCTCACTATTGCTGTCATATAGGCAGGATCACACCTTTTACTTTCATGTGCTCCTGAACTGAAGATTTTGATCAGAAAACACGTAGTTACTTCACCGTTGATCGGCTCATTTGACCTTATCCTCTGTTACACTTTTTTTTTTAAAGCAGTTTCACAGTAACCTTCTGACAATAAAATAACCAAAAAACTATAATAGCACCTTTTTTAAAGTTGTGCTGCCAAAAGTAAGTAATAAAAGAAATTGTAGTTGTGGATAAACAATAAAAAAAGACTGCTGATTAAGGCTAATTATTTTCAGCCTATACCAGTTTGTCCAGGATAATACCATGATTATTTTTAATGAGGCATATAAGGTTACACATTTTTTTTCAAACCTTGATTTTACATTGTATTGCATCAAAATGTTTTGGTGTTTTTTCTGCTGCCAGGGAGAATACTGTAAAGCGCAGTCAAGAGAAAAAAGCTCCTCTGCCACAGAGAAGAACATAGAATTGGCTGATAGAAAAGAGAAACTGCAAGAGCTGCAG